>NW_005843002.1:308708-320523 GCF_000455745.1 Alligator sinensis | reverse complement strand
TCAGCAGGATCTGGCATGATGAGAGGCATGCATGATTGTCCCCAGGATCCTGGCTTGGGCCACTGCAGGGTTCTGCCTGCTTTAGACACTGGAACACGAAACATCAGTTCAGATTAGTTCATTCTGGGTTCAGTTCAGTTCATTATGGGTCCAATCTATGCAGTTTAGAAAATCCTGCAAAGACTGAATCGGTTCCACCTTGGGCATTTTGAACCTCTGTACTTAGCCATTAAATTAAAAGTTAAACTCCCATCCAAAAGTTGCCCCCCTCTTTACTTCCAGGGGCAGTGTAAGGTATCAATTCACTACCCTGTTCATAAGTTCAAGGACAAATGCAAGTGAAGGAGTTCTTCTTATTTAGACACTCTAGAAGATGCCAGTTATTGTTGTACTGTATTAATTACACCTGGTATAATTATCTACCATAGACAAAGATGCAGAATCAGTACAAAACCGGTAACCTGGCTTTGTGCTTTGGTGCACAGAGGCTCTGCTTTGGAAAATATGGAAAGCAAAGATTATGACTATCTCTAGCCACGAAAAATCTGAGATCATAACCATTTTTTTTTTTTTAATCACAAAAGACCTGAAACCCTTTTCAGATATTACCTTTGTTCTTTTGGCCAAATTCCAGTTCAGGCAATAATATCTTATCACTCCTCAAGTTTCACTAGGGGACAACACTTTCAGTTCACTTTCTAAGCAGTTGTGTAGTATTCCTGTGAACTGGTTACATTTGCTGAACCAGATCCTCAGCTAATGTAAATTGGCATAGTTCAATTAAGGGAAATGAAGTTGTGTGGACTTCATACAAGCCGAAGATCAAATTTACTGTGCTTTACCTAAAATGTGAGCCCTACAAAACAAGGATCTTTTGGGCCTTGAAGAATTCTATGAAACATATGGCATTATTTTCATTAGTGGCTTAAATATATCTTGTTAATCTGCTTGGTGGTAGAAACTGTCAGAGTTAAATGGTACTTTTTGGTTAATATCCTATATAAAGAGTCTGATTCTGGCAGTAAAACTACAGTTGGTGTTGGTGGGGAAAATATTTTATTTTAAAATTAAAATATCATAAATTTTCAAAATATAGGGTAGGGAAACTGTGAGATTTCCTTCTCAGCAGGCACCAAACAGCTCTCTAACTTTTATCACAGATAAATAGGCAACTGTATGAAGAAAAAAAAAGTTATTTATTTTTTAAGCGATGGGAGCAGGAAGAAAAATACTAAGGTTCTTTTCTTTATATTCAGAATTCTTAGATATTACTAAATTTTGCGATGGAGCTATAATGAACTTTATCAAGTTTTTGCTGAAAATGCATTTAATTTAGCAAATATTTCCTAAGAAAGAATCTAGCTTTGTTATGAGCTGTGTTTATATCATTAATCTGGGCAAGCATCTCAAGTTGTCAAGTAGATAGTTCATTACCATTAATATTTCTGTGCTGAATGGGGAGCAGATGAAGCAGTCACTCAGTAATCACACCACTATTTCTTCTAAGTCTATAAAGAATTCTATGGTCACCTAGCTAAGACTCAAACCTTTCATTTGTGCTCATTCTGCATATTGTGCAAAGTTGTTTGGCAGCAGCAGCAATGACAGGTAACAGTAGAAATGATGCCCAGGATCTCATAGACTTTGAGAATTAGCAGAAGATTAATGTCAGTAATTGGCTTTCTTATTTGTCAATTGCAGAAGGAGCATAAAAGGATAGCTGCCCTTAAATTACAAAAATAGAGCAATCAACACTTAGTCTATGGCATCATAAATTAAATGCCTCTCTGCTTAAGAAACACCAATGAAGGTAAGATTAGTATTGGCAAAAGGAAACAGGGATCATCACTCACTTTGATATGTGAAGATATATTTTATCTAGTCCAGACAACTTTAAAGTCCCATGATATGTCAAGAGGAATAAAAGCTATTTTAAAAGGGCAAGTTGTGATACAATATGGTTAGAAATTAAACACATCAGCAGAATGGACAGAAAGCTTCAATTTCCCAAATCAAAATGCTTCAAGATGATGAAATTTTAATGGAGTTCATGCTTTTTATTCCCCGCTTTGGAGACTGTTTTAAATGTGGTCCAGTCATCATCACAGAAGGATGATTAATGATGTGTTAAATATTTTAAACTTGTTAACGTGGGCTCGCTAACTGAGCTGCATCTCATTCCATCCTCTGAATCATTCACGAAAGACCCATTTCTTTAGGATTTCAATGATTGCAGTCAAACATGAATAGATTTTTAACCAATTTGCCTCTTTTTCCACTGTTATCCTGCTTTAATTAACTTCTTAGAGGGAAATAAATATTTTTTTAAAGAAAATGCTAAAAGCACTTTTATATACTTTCCAGTCATATTTCTTTTAAAGATATCTGATATAGCTACTGAAATGGGCAACTGCACCATGCAAAGGAAGACATCAAAAGAATAAATGGAGTGGAAGTAAATATTCTAGTGGACACAAAGCTGAACAACTGACCAAGCTGGCCATCTGGTTTGATATTTGACTTTTACATTTCTCTATTGTTTTTAATCAATCCTAGATAACTATGCGTATGATTTGCCCTTAAAAAGAAAGATGAAATGCTTTAAGAACATTTACACAGGATTTTTTTATGCAAGGTACCAATCCCCCAACTGCATCCAAGAAGGCAATATCCTATGAGTCCCTTTGAAATATGAGGGTCCACAAATACAGATCTGATTGTAGGGTTGGAGCTTCAAGGTAATTCATCTATTATTATGACACTGGTATTGCAAAAGAGCTTTCATTTATAACCTTTTGGTTTCACAAGCTAAACTTTGAGACTTAAGTTTTCATTTCAATGAGGTCTCTGCTTTAAAGTAGTTTTTCTTTATTTAATTTTCATCACAATCTTTTCCAATGTTTGAGCTATGGGAAAGTGAAAAAAAACAATAAGCTACATTTCCTGAGTAGTATCAGAGCAAAAATTACTGAAGTTTGGTATTCAAAATGGACCAGGTTCTGGTCTTCCTTACAGCACAGGGAAATTTTGCAATGCTTCCAACCTCATAACAATTTGTGATGGATTATGGAATGTCTCCTAGCACACAGATGAATTGTGTGAGTAAAGGTCATTCAATCCACGACTCACTTTGTACTCAGTGGGTGTGTCTACATGAGACGCTATGTCACCATAGCATTGGCAGGCACTAACCATGTAGTTTTGCAGTAGTTTGTTGCTGCTGTGCAGTAGGGTCAAAAATGACCTGTGCAGTCAGGGGCATGTGTAGACACACCCACTGAGCTTAGAGCAGAGTTTGGTATCAGTAATTTAAAGCTGCAGAAAAAGCATAAGCGATTGCCTTCCCCTAAATGCAAGTGGCACTATGTTACGTGAGCAATGCAGTGATTTGCCACACTGTTTTGCAAGGTGTGTTTTTCTTTGAAATGTAAGAAAGGTACTATGACTGAAGAGCGTTGTTCTATTATCCTTCAGATAAGAGCAATCTGACTCTAGTAGCTGCTAACATGGTATGGGTGGCAATTTATAAACTGAGGAGATGTGTAAGATTCTTTGTTCAAGAGGGCTTTGCTTTCTGGCGATCTGAGGAGGACAAGCACAAATAGTTTTTCTGCTTACTACACATGTAATCCACTTGGCAGACAGTGTTATTACTTTTAACAATTCCAAAAGTTGCTCCTCTCATTTCTAACAAAGGGAGGAATACATTTAAGACAACTGCACAAAAATTAATGACACACATATAATAGGCACAGGATCTCCTCCTGCCACAACTCCACACATCAGCAGCTTCCTCAACCTGATATATAGAAACAAGAGTGGTTAGTTGCTGGCATCAGCTAAAATCAGTGATCTGACCTACTAACTGGAAGAAGAACCAAGGTAATATGTGAGCATTTCCTATGTGGATTATAACTCCTGGGAGGTCACTAGCAGAATATTACCATAAATCCTCACCTACAACACACCCCAGAATATAATATGAAACTTGTTTTTGAAAGGCAGAGTGAAGGGAAAAAAATGGTCCACAGTTATAGAGCAGGATCAGAGCCTAATTTTCAGCTGGCTTATTCTCACTTTTCTGCTGAGACCTTAGCTACTCCTGAAGACTGGTCTCTGTAAGTGGATCTACGATTTTGAAAAGAGCTAACAAGTCTCCAATGCTGTGAATTAGGAGGACAGAAACCAGGAGCAGCTAGGCAGCATTTCTCAACCTATGGGTTGCAACCCAGAAGAATACATGAAAGGGTCACAAACAAAATTTAAAAATTGATTCTCCTCTAAAGGAGAAAAACTGCGTCTTTTCCCTTGCAGGCTGACAGAGTTCCAGCCTTCAAAGGGCTGCTTGGGACTACTTGGCCCCCCCCACACCCCACACACACCCAACCCCTGCTTCACACACTGGGGGGCTAGGGCCCAGAGGCAGAGGGACAACAGGTCAGGAGTGAGGGGCACTGAGTCAGGACTGGTCATCAATGTTTACAGATCAGTCCTGGTACAAAAAACGCTGAAAACCGTAAAGCTAGTGGACTGTAAAATTGCCTTAAGAAAAGTTAGCTTGATTAGTAGAACATCAAGACCATTAAAAAGAAGAGATAATTGTTAACACCCGTGGAGTGAAGAACATTGAGCTATTAAGTCAATTGCCTCCCTCATGCATATAATTAATAGGAACAAGATCAATTTCTACTTAATTGGAGAAAAAGGGGAAAGCATTTTTAAATGAAATATACACGTGTACAATCTAAAACGTACTGACAACATTTTCCAAACCTTTTTCCTGGTATATTCTTGCTATTTTTATTCATTACACAGCTAGCTAAACAATTGTTCACTTGTTAATTGAAAAACCTATTTAATGACTATCATGATATTTTTGAATGCGATGTATTATTTTGTACATTATTCATCCAGCTGTACCGAAGAAATGCAATGGCGTTACTTGTACATTTCAGGAGGGAACCCTACAACAGTTTTTCAGTGCTTAGAAATAAACTGCATGAAGGTGACAGGCTCGGTGAATCAATATGGAAAAGTAAAAATGACAATAGAGACTAAAGATGATTATGTGCAAACCTTTAATTCCTCTTGAATTTTTTCCTCCATCAGTTTGGCTGCTTTTCGATCTTCTATTTCTATTTTCCATTTTTCAGCCACTATTCTGGCTTTTTCCTTAGCCATAGCATCCCGGAATTTCTTTGTAATTTCAGCCTCTTTTTGCCTCCTACAGAAAAGAATTTGAAAATAAAAATAATTGAAAAAAATTGAAAATAATTGAAGTGAAAATCAGCCTTTATTCAGTAGGTAAGCAATAATTACTGACAATAAGTAATATACAAGATTGCATGAAAACATACAGGAAAATAATTCAAATGCATCTAAAATGAAGCACTATGGTCCAAGTTCCAAGCAAATACCCAGCAGGCAGAGCAAATGTAAATAAAAATAGTACTATCTTAGTGATATCTGCTTCCTGAATGTCTTTGAGTCATACCATAACCTGTTTCTTTTCCCGATAAAAAAAACACAAGTTCCCCTATTAGCAATGCAAATTCAGCATAGCAATATGGGAAAGTAATGTGGAATCTTTATTTTGCCTAAATATTAAAAAAACAATCCACTGCTAAATTCCAGTAGTAGAATATGCATTGCCACTGACAATGTAAGAGGCAAAAAGAACACAAATTTGAATACCACATTAAATATGCAAACTAGAAATAGGCAGCAGATAGTTTGGACAGAAAACAAACGATATGAGAAGGAATAAATATAGAATAACTTGTCATTTCAATACCCATTTTTGGAAGCTTTATAATGACCCTATTCTCTCAATGTCACTGAGCATCAGAAAAACCTCTGACTACTCCCAAAGCTATAGACGTCTCTATTAGAAGTATAGTTATGGCAATATGAGTTATACTATTCTTGGACTAAAAATTAAAACTAACTTACAAAAAAGCTAATGCTGTAACAGAATTTATGTACAAAAACCTCCAGTTGTAGCTACAAACTTTTGACAATGGGCATCTCTGATTTAATTGTTATTCAAAAGCAGGTTGGTTAGTTTTATTTGGCAAACAGGTTAATGGTTTTAGGAGTTCATCAGTGCAAATCTAGTCCAGCCAAAGTTATGCGGAGTAGCAGATAAAAATTAGCGATGTAAAAAAGGGATTTTTTAATAAATGAAAAATTGTGGGAATTTTTCCTTGTTTTCCAGTTTTTCAAAGCAAACAAAAATTCCTCCTAAAACATAATTTGTTTCTATATTTTGTAGAAAAGAATTAAGCTGCATTAATTTGAATTAGAAGTGAATACAGCATTTTGTTTTAAAAAAATCTAAATAATCCCATTCAAGTAAAAAATATATACAAGAATATTCTTACCATACTTCCTCAGTATTACCTGCCACCTTTCTAAATGGCTGTGAATGGCAAGAAATCGAGCCTGAATTCAAACTCTTAAATCCTTACCATAATTCTTCTGCCTCCTTCTGTGCTTGCTGCCTGGCTCGTTCTGCAATTAGTTCTTCAGAAATCTGTTCATATGGCTTGTCACCTGTGGCTTCTCCCATAACCCAGACCCAGACCTCATCATCACTTCCATGCAGCCACTGCACACGTTTGCCATTACCTATAACATCCACCAAAATAAGCAGGATAAGGTCTTATAAGGCAGCTAGCTCAGATTCAGAAATAAATACAGGTTAAATTGCATACTGCAGGGGTGTCAAACTTACCTGGGCCCATGGGTCACATCCAAACCACAGGGCTTCTCATGGGAAGTACCTGGTGGCTTGGACATTCGTCCCTGCACTGCTGCTGCTCATCCCACACCCCCAGCCCCACCCCAACCCCGACTCTCACCAACATGTATCCCCGGTGGGGCTCTGTAGTAAGGAATCTGTCAGTAAACCCTGCCTCCACTCACTCCACCCCCAAGTTCCCAGCCCCTCTGGGAATCCCTCAGGACATACCTCACAGGACACCTCTGGCATAATGGAATATTAAGCCTAAGATTTAAATTCACTTATTAAAAGAGGCTTAAGGCAGTTGTCCAGGCCCAGCAACACAGGGACAGCCACACTGGGGACCTAGAGAGGTAGCACAGGACCCACAATGGCATTTTCCTCATCCACAACTGTGCCCACACCCATGCCTGCCAAGTGGGACCCCAACTGGTCCATGGAGGAAACTGATGATCTCGTGGTACTGTGGGGCAAGGTGGAGGTGCAGTGTCAGTTTGAGCAGGGTGGGCACTCCAACACCCATGTCTATGAGGGGCTGTCAGCCTGGATGTGGGAGCATGGGCATGACTGGCCAGCATGGCAGTACCACATAAAGATCAAGGCCTTGCAGGTGCGGTAGGTATCCATCAACAACCACAATCAGTGGTCGGGGAGTGCCTGTAAGTCCATACCCTTTATGAGGCAACTGATGGACATACTCATGCCCTGGGACCCAGGCTACAGTTTTCCTGTCTATAGCAGCATGAGTGGCCTGCCCAAGCCCCTGTCCCAGCCTGGGAAGGCCCCTTGGGTGTCCAGCAGCACATTCCACTGAGCTCCCCAGCTGCACCCTCCACCAGCTGCTTGGAGAGCCCAAGACAGCACCACAGCCCCAGCTCCCACCATGAAGCACAGCTGGCCATGACACCACCAACCACCAGCAATGCCAGCTCCTCCCCAAGGGGAGGGGAGAGGGCCCAGCTGGGCACCTTTCCACTGTGCCCTGCTGTCCGAGGACACTGCCCAGAGCCACATGCCACTGCCAACAGCTGTGGCCACATGGAGCCACCAGCCACACCAGCCCCACTCACATGGTAAGCCCTGCTCTGGGGGGAGGGCCCTCCCCACACCAGCCCCCAGCCCCTGCCCTCCCTTTTGGCCTGGCCTGTCTGCACTCTCCTGGCCCCAGGTTCCCTCCCCCCACCAACCCCCCACAGCATGCAGAGAGATGGGAGATACTGCCAAACTTTATTGAGCAGCCCATGCCCGCACAGCTAGGTGGGCACAGGCCTCACAGGCCAAGGAATGCATCAATGCTGATGGTAATATACTCCTGTGACGGCCAGAACCAGAGGGATTAATAAGTAATAAATATGTGCTTCTTAGAGGCATTTGGTATTTTGCCTTAACAGGTAATATTAGTTAATATAAAGTTTGTAAGTTTGTAAACCGCAAATGTAACTTGTCTGTCATAAATTTAACCAAAATGATAAAATTAACTGTTTGTAGAACTGACGGGGCCCCATAGGCAAAGCTGTAGATGCAAGATTAGCTGACCTAATGGTTTCTGCTCAGGGTTCAGCTTTAACGATAAAAAACTGGATCCAACTGCCTGGCACACCCAACACATTCCAGGAAAGCATATTCAAAGAAAACCTTAAAGGGGTTGGGGCTTAGGCAGAGCAATGTCAATTTCAAACCTAAAAGTGCTACATTGTAATTTGCTTATTGGATAAAACTGAGTCTAGGTAGTAACCTTTTATGATAATTTTTAACACCTTTCAAGCCCATAGGACAGCTATAGGGTAACATTGTGAGTGACTCTAAAGCCAACAGATTAGCATAAGACTAGGTATAAAAAGCACATGCATCAGGTGACCAGCAGGAAGGAGGGAATGGAACGGTCATTTCTGTTCCACGCCCAGACCCCAGACTCCCGGTGTGAGTGAGGATCGGATCCTGATCAAGGGATCTTCCCCGTTAATTCCTCTGACAACGTCAATCGGGGACACCTGACTTCGCTGGAATCACTTGATGCATACCTGGCATTGAGGGACTATCAATAAGTTGCCAACCCATGTCTGTCTATCTGTTGTTTTGAACAGCTCAGTGGCTAATACCCTCGCAGTGCCCAGTTGGCCTGTGACAGAATTGATCTATCTGTTGTTATTATTTGCTTTTTACTATTAGCTCTTCAATACTACATTATCTGCTTATCACATTTGTCTCTCTGTTAACTGGTGTGTGTGTGTAAGCTATAATAAATTTGCCTTTACTCCACCCCCAACTTTGCCTCCTCAATCCAAAACTGAACCAAACAGCCCAGTTGGCCTGTGATAAAATTGATACACTCACAGTGTCCAGCTGGCCTGTGACAACTCCTTGGCTGCAGGGGGCAGGGATGTGTAGCACACCCACAGGTAGCTCTCCAGGAAGTAGTAGAGGTTGCAGGGCAGCCCAGGCCTGCCTCCCACATCATTGTGGCTCAAGGTCCTGTACCAGGTGCACAGGTGCACCCAGGGCACTATTGCCAGCAGCAGCAGCAGGGCATAGTGGGTCAGTGCCCCTCAGTCCACACAAAAAGCTCCTCATGCACCACCCAGGGCATGAACAGGAGAGGCACATTCAGGGCACAATGGCAGCATGGGGGGGTGTCTCCCTAGAGAAGACCCCTGTGGGGACGATGGGGAGATGGGAAGCTCCTCATCCCAGTCTTCCCAGAGAGCCACATACCCGAAGCCTGGCAACTATAGGCTGGGAAGCAGCACAGCAGAGTGGTTGGCCTGCTGGAGCGGGGGGAGAGGGAGAGGGGTCTGGAGCCATGGCAGCAGGTGCTGTCAGAAGCCTGTCCTGTCCCACCCTGGGAATGAGGCAAGGGAGGCAGACTACCCATGGCCAACACCCAGTGGCCTGCTGGCCCCAGGGGAGTGAGCAGGGACAGGGTCTTGGATGGTGGCCACCTGGGCCCAGGCCTGCTAAGCCAATTTACTCTGGTCCCTGGCCACCTGTGCACACCTGGCTCTGATCTGAGGTTGGGCACTACACGGCCCCTGGTATAGAGCATTTTATCTCTGAAATGTTGCAAACTCTCACAAACAGCTTCTGTCTCATGGCTCTACAGGACCTACAGCTGCACTCAGTGGAGAAGCCGCACTTGGCAGCTGGAATGCAGCCTCAGGGCTGCCACCACCAAGGGCTGGAATCCAGCAGATATGCCTGCTCCACCAGAGGAGGACCCTAGACAGGTGGATGCAAGTGTAGGTGGATGCAAGTGTAATGTCTGTATGTACCCAAAGTAATTATTTGTAAAGGATAGCTCTAATAAAGCTAATTAAATGAAAATATTTCAAAATGCCTCACACATCAGTTTCCTGCAAAAAAAAAAGATATTTTTGATGAAATGCCAGTTTCTTTGTGATTATTTTCAGTTTAAATATTTCAACAAGCTCTAACAAGAAAAGACCATAAAAGCTTAAAATCTAAACAGACAAAACAGAGAAAAAGGCAGAATTTTTATCCCCATTTGAAAAATGGCTTACTGAAATCATACAGGAAGTCTGGTTCAAAGTCAGGGATTAAAAATCAGGTCTACCATGCCCTAAACCACTCTTAACCACAAGAGTTCTCTCTTCCATCCCAGCCTGTGGTAGGCTGCAAAATAATCTTCCACAGGAAGTAATGAAAAATTAGACTGGCTAGAACACTTAAACTAAATGCATTATAAGGAAAATACTGTTTAAACATGGGAATGGACTGGATAAATTACCAGATCTCTATATCTCAAATATTTAGGTTCTAGAATTTAACAGCTTTAGTCCTCTACCATTTATTCATTTAAAGAATTCACTCAGTCATAGGCACTAGGATAAACTCCTGCAAAGCAAATTATTTCTGTTAACAAACTTCTCTCTGCTTGTTTTCCACTTCCTGTAAAAATCTACACTGCTGGCATGGCTGTAAATTTTTTTCTTGGTTTTTGTCCTGTTAACTCAACCTATCTTTTTGTCCTGCCCACTCAACCTATCTTTGGTATAACATACAACCATCCAATAATTGCTGCACTAAAGAGTCTATATTTATAACTTTCTGCAAACATAAAGCTACACTTAATGTGCATGAAAATTTGTATGCTTATTATCGCAAACATGCACACAGAAGCTTGTCATTTGAACCATGGCATTTGTTAGACTTATACAGCAATTTCTATGATAGATTAATGGAAACTGATTTTGGCTTGAGTTCACAGCAAAAAAACTATAAAACAAGACCTTAGAGACCAATAGTTAGCTCAAAGAGCTTGCCTTTAAGAATCATTCGTCTTCACCTTGCCAATTTAAGATATAATTTTAGGCAACTGTAGATTGCACTTGGCCTTGAAGCCATACTTTGGATATCCCTAGTGTAGATAAGAAATGCTAGGATTATGGTTAAGAACTGCCAGAAAAATATGGAAACTTCTATCAGACATATAAACACAACCTGAAAGGTAATGGGGGGGAAGCCCAGTATTCAGTGGGTGCATCTACACGTCACTGTATGGCAGTGTTGCTACGGCACCATGCTTTAGTACTACCTTTATGGAATTACTAAAGCACAGTGCAGTAGCGGCATACAAGTGCTGCATGCTTAGATTTGCCTGCTATGTCACTGTAGCGACATGCTATAAGTGCAAAGCGCACCGCTACAGTGATGTAGTAGGTGATCATGTGTAGATCCACATGATCTCTGTCACCATAGTACACCATACGGCAACATAGCGTATTGCTATGTCATCATACAGCGATGTGTAGGAGCACCCGGTGAGACACAAACATCTGGGCTTAAATTTTAAGCTATCTTTTCCATATTGCAGAAAGGAATTGACATTCATTGAAATTCATGAGAAGCATCTATTTCTTTCACTGTTTCTGCTAAGTAGGGCAGAAACACAGTTTTCTTTTTATAGGAGTTTTTGTTTTTACCTGGGTTCATTTGCATGCCTGCTGCTAATTAAAAGCAGTTTAAAATAATGGTGGCAGCAGTTGATGCAATATTGCTGGAGTCAGCTTCCTTCATTCATGCTCATTTATCATTGTTTTAACAATCATGGCA
>NW_005843002.1:299070-308698 GCF_000455745.1 Alligator sinensis | reverse complement strand
TTCCTGACAATTCCCATTTATTATCCATCTCCTGTTTTTGATAGGGAACTACTCCAGAGTCCATTAGAAACCCAATTTGGTGTCAATCTCCCAGCTGTACTGTTCCTCAGCCACAGGTTACATTCTGGCCGAGCAAAGAGAGAGCATGAATACTACAAGCCAATTACATTATGTCTTTTAGAAAAATTAGAGAATCACTAATATTGAACCTCAAACATGACGTGACATTCAAGGGCTGCCTTTTCTAGCAAAACCTTCCATTTCCATTTATAAAATCTTCATTTCTTTGTAGTTTGGCTCCCCACCACAGTACCTATGCTTGATGGTTATAAATGCCTTCTACAGCAAACCATGCCCCTGTTCACTAGCTGGAAAGCTTTGTACTCATACTCTTTGACCTCTTTATCATCTCTGCATAAAATATTCCTTTTCTTTCTACTCCTCTACTACGATTTCTATAAGGAGGTTAAACCCTCCTGAAACTTGTTCTGCATTTGAATTAGGCTGCATCAGCATTTAGCTCCAGCACCAGGCTAATCAGCCTGTTTTCCTTTGTAGTTTTCAGACACTGCAGCTTCTGGGGGAACGTTTTGTTCTTTCTGAACATAGATACCAGATATACGTTCATTAAGCATGGTGTGTTTTGCATAAGTTTTTATCGGCAGCTCTCACACTCCCATCAGAACTAAGGACATTTCCATCTTCAAAGTTTTCAGGTTGGATCTGGAAAATCTACAGGCTAAGTGCATTTCTATTCCAAGTTACATTTGCTACATTCAGGCAAGTTATGCTCTGGCTTAAGTTAGAAACAGAAGGTTGTGAGCCAGAGAAACTTGGACTCAGCCTCTCCAAGCTTACTTGCACCAAGCTACTACATTCACTGGAGTAAATATTCTTTATGTGCTGTAATAAATTGACTCTATATGATGTTTTGTTTATCTGTGTAAGTATAATCTTCATTCTACAGGTCTAATAAATTCTTCTAGTCAGATAAATAAGTTAAGGTGGCACAGGGATGCTTAGGTCCTAGAAAACTTCACCACAGCTGACTATTGGCATTTTCCTAATTGCTTGTATATTCAAATTAAAAGATCTAGCAAGATCATCTGCCATAGAATTATCCACCGATTTTATTTCATTTATGTCACCAACACTATAAGTTAGGTACTTTTTGTCTGCAAAAAAAAAGACCAATCACACATATTAAAAAGAGCAAATAAATAAAAATATTATTGCTTACCTAGTTCTACTTGCAAGTTTTTGCAAGTGATTTTCACATAGGTATGTTTGCAATATGGAGGAAAAACTAGTTCCTCTCGTTGCCTTATTTGAGTGAATGGGCAAACACACCCATGCTTTGGTGCAATTTGTATACCACTGGGCACATCTGCATGCTCAATAATGCCCCATAATTATGGTACATTAAGTTTAGTACCTGTAATGACAGGTAGTAACTTAATGTGCCATATTTGGAACTACTGAGCATTAACACAGATGGACATTTTTGGTGATGCTACTGCGCATTAGACAATCTACTTTGCTTTGCCCACCATGCTAATGCACAGTAGAATTACTCTTCTGCACATTAAGCATCTCATGTAAACTCACCCACTGTTAGTTACATCAGAATCAAGAGCAGATAGAATATCATTCAGTCAACACATAAACAGTTCTCACTAGAACAGTCAAGGATTTTTTCCAGCAGATCTGAACTCATTAAACATTTTGGTTCTTTAAAAAAGGACAAGTTTTTTCCCCACTCTCCTTACTTTCAAAACTTGCTGAACTACTTTGTTCCTTAAACTTTCAAACAAAAATAATATTAATTTCTTTGCTGGGAGCAAACCTAAGAAATGTTGGTCTGTAAATGAATGTTTCTGAAAATTACAAAGATTAGAGAAATCGAGCAGGAGATGAAATGGAAACACATTTGCTACATTAAATCTACTAGTTTCATCCATTACAATATATACACCAATTATATCATAGCAATATTCTTGTGAAAAAACAACACAGACATGCAATAAACTGCATAGCCAGTGTAATAAATTCAATTTTCTGCTACATCTGCTTGCTAGCCATTAATCCATCTTGCCAAAACAACAATCCAAAACTCAGGGTACATTTCTGTCTCACTCCTTATCCTGCCCCAAACACATTTTTGTGGTTGTTATTTTGTTTTATTTTTGTTTAAATTAAGAGAGGGAGGTAAAAAAAAATAACTTCTCTCCTGGCACCGAAAACTTTTGTCTTTAGCGCCCAGAACATCCACATACTTCAGAATGGAGCAATTTAGCTTTTTTAGAGGATAATTTTTTGTAGAGGCAGAAATTTAGCTGCTTTGTATAATATATCAAGGGGTGGTGGGAGGGGTCTAAGTCTTCTTAAAAAAAAAATCAGGCCTCCATAGCTCTTCTGCTGCTTCTTGATCATATAATGAACTCATAATCCTGTGTTTATAGAATTACAGCCTGTTACCATGGAAATAATTATGCTACAATATATTCCTGCAGCATCGAAGAAAAAGAGATAAGATTGTAACGGAACAAACACTTATTTCAATAGGGCTATGATAATTAGCAAATATGGCAAAAGATAATGATACGTAACACAAAAAACAAGTTAGTTTGCATATTCACATGGTACAGTTCCACGTTTTCCATGCTGTTATCATATTCCCACAAAGGAGCAAAATAAATCCACTGCATTTTTAAATTAGTCCCTAATAGCACTCTAAAGATCTTCTTGGTCCTCTAAGGTCCACCTCAATATTCTTTTCATATCAGGTGTACCTTCTGGGAGACTATATCCAGGATTTACACTCTTATTCACAAAGGCAGTGTGAGAGTAAATTTGTTGCCCAGCCCTTGCAGTTGAGAGTAAATTTGTTGCCCACCCATTATTCTCTGACTTTTCAATGCCAGTGACTTAAGAAAGTTTGTAAGATCATCCAACTAAAGTGCAATATTCTGAATTCATTTTCTAGTTGAACTGCTGCATTATTTAAAAATGGAACAAATCTATCAATATGATTTCTGGTCCGTATATACATTGCTTTTTTTAAAAAAGTGTCATAGAAGGCCCCTCACAGGTAGCTTCCAGAATCCATCCATTTAATGTGATACCACCCACACCAACTAGTCTTGCAACAACTCCCAGCTTCTTCATTCCCTAGAGTCCTAGCTAACTGAAGGCAGTCCCTTTAAGCCAAATATTATGGTGATTTATATTTTTTAAATAACAACAAAAATCAATTGAGAAATGTTGCATATGTTTTGGCAATTCCCTTTCTCCTCTTGGCTGACGTATTATTGTCTTTCCACATCACGTATTCATGAACTCACCATCAGTTTCATATGATTACCAGAGGGTTCACAACCAGAATGCGTGTGTTTATTTGAAGACTCGCCTGAATGTGAGAGTGTCCAGTTAGTGCCAACATCAGACCGCACCATGAAAACAGAGACACAGTTACACAGAAATCCCAGTATTAATGGCCTATGTATGTTCCACTATATCTGTCTCAGTAGCCAATGCTAGATTGTTTAGACGTCACATAAAGTGAGGGCTTATGAGCATGTGTAATGTAGCAGAACCCACAGGCAAAATAAAGCTAGTGTACTTGGAACCGCTGTGTTGCAGGCATGACAGGGCAGGCAAGGACTAAAACTGAAGCACAGACTTCTGACTGAACCAAGGCTGGCAGAGCAGTCCTTGCAACACTGTTTCAGATGGTACATATCCAGGTTTTATGGGAGCTGTCAGAGCTCTCTCTAGCCCTGGGATCAGTTAAGCCAAATGATGGTCTGGAAGCCACCGTTTAGCCCCATCTCAACCCCCTCCTGCAGTAAGCATATACTCAGTGCAGCTGGTATAAAGTATTAAACAAAAAACCACATCATATCACAAGCCAGTAAAATACATGGAGACTATTACATTATTGCATCCTAGGAATAACAATATGCCTCTAGTGTTAAAAGCTAAATTAAATTCCTAGTTCTAAGATTTATGTTAAATGTATAACAAATACCCAGTAATTACTGAACATCAGCAATTCAATAATCCAGTATTATTCTAAAAACCAGTGAGTTCATTTCTTACCAAACAGAATATGACTTCAGCACTTTTTTGGTTTGTTTGTTTCGTTTTGTTTTGCTTTTGGCTGAAGATTTGGTTTGCAATTTTAATGTATTTAAATAACTCCATGTAGTCTGTGTTATGTATGGCACACACATTATATATATATATATATATATATATATATATATGGCATAGTATGCACAGTTTCTCCTCAGTCTATATATATAGACTGAGGAGAAACTGTGCATACTGGGATTTGAAGTAAACAAAAATTTGGATCAAGGATGAATAAATGGTAAGATTTAAATCCAACACGGTCAAAATCTTAAACTGGTCTCAGAAGATCAATCCATTATGAGAAATCTAAGGCCATGATCCAACTTCGACAGAGCCCATTAAAATCCTTCCACTGGCTTCAAATTACAGTCGGATCAGGCTCTTAATGAACACTGTTTGTTTGCATGACATTCATGTTGCAACTGCATTGGAAATGGAAGAATTCACTCCTGATTTTGGTTCCAAATACTGCAAAAAACTTTGGAGAGGTTCAGTCTTATTTTGACCCATCTCCAAAAATGCAGAGAATGAGAAAACAGACATTGTTAAAAGCAGATGCCATTCAGTAGGCAATGTATGTCTCAGGTAATTATATTTATGCAACTTACAGCTCTTTAACATTGCCAGAGTGCTCAGGGGCTTAGTAAACAAGGACAGGCTTTAGTGTTTGAGATATTTTCTACAGTAACCATGGGAAGTACAAAGGAGCACTTGCCAATGCACACAGCTGAAATTCACAATATGTTACAAAGTTGAGTCTCCAACTACCAGGCTGAGACACTAGGGATATCTGTTAGGGGTGTGCAAAACGGGCTGTATTCAATTCAGATTCGGCCCAAATCAGGGACAGTGATTTGATTTGCTGATTCGGATCACTGTCCCGATTTGATTGGGCCGAATCTGAATCTGAAGATTCAGTGATTCAAAGAGTCAGTGATTCGGCCACAGACACAGTGTTAAATGTTTTTTCTACATAGCTTGAGGTACCAGGCAGGGGTCATAAATGCTGTAATGGTAGGGTGGCTGGAAAGTCTCACAGGAGTTGGGCGGGGGGGAGAGGTGGGGTCCTCTCCTTGGCGCCAAACCCAGAAGGGGACTGGAAGTAGTTCTGGTCCACTTCTGGGTTAGCTGCTGTAGGGTGACCCCAGGTACCCTCCCAGACCCAGATGGCACCAGTCACCAAGCCAGATGGGAGGTGCAGGGGCCCCCCCTGCACACACCCCAGTGGACCTGGAAGTGGACTGGAAGTGCTTGTGGTCCACTTCCAAGTCTGTTGCTGAGCACAGTGGGGACACTCCCTACCCCTACCCCCCCGCCATGCTCCCATAGGATGCTCCATCTACCCTACCATCAGAGCATTCACAAGTTGCCTGGTACCTTGAGGTATGTAGAAAAAAACATTTAAAGCTGTGTCTATGTCTGAATCATTGTATCTTTCTGAACCTCTGTGAATCAATTTGGAGGGTTCCAGTCGATTTGGAGAGATTCAAGGGTCTCCTGATTCAATTTGGATTCAAGAGATTCAGCCACCAAATCGAGCCAAATATCTGTCGAATCAAATCAGCAACTGAAGCTTCACACAGCCCTATTTTTTTACCTTGAAGAATCTTCATTCATTCTCCAATGACCTTGCAACATTGATATAATTTAGATAAAGAAATTATTCTCTAACCATGCAATGATAAATGTACCTAATCTATCCCCAGCTAGTCTTGCTAAGGACATGAAAATGGCACTACAGCTGTTACAACCAGTTCCTTTCTGAACCTCATGAGCTGCAACTCACAATAAATAAATGTCAGAATGAGTAGCAGCAAACCGATATTCCCTCCGCACTCACAAGCCTGTCCTTCAGCAGCTTAATGCAATTGTTTTTGATATCTTGTTGATGGTATTCTGATAGCTCCAAACTACCTTAGCTCTGGATACTGAAGAAAAATCTGCAACCAAAATGGCAGGTTCCTTCACTTATTCCCTATTCAGCTAAATCAGTTAAAGGGCTCCTGCCTGATCAAATAAATGTGTTTCTGTGAAAGTAGAAAAGTTGCCTGTCACTCAACCCAGAGCAAATCCCAAAGGCATCTTGAAGCTGAGGTGACTTATGTCAGTGATTTTAAGACTATACAAAAAGTCAAGCAAGGACTGTGAGCTCTGCTTACTGCTATGGAAATATGTCCTTTCAGGACAAACCTGAGAACCAGTTTGTAAATACCATAGTCTTTTGCATACAACATGCCCTGGAATAAGAAGTGCACCTTGTTTTGGAATAGCAGAATGAAGAAAAAGGATTTTTCCTCATACTAAGTAACTAAATAGCAACATCTAGAAAGCCAAACCTACACATTGTTCTGCTCCCCGTGCAGTGTGTGTAATTACTTTTGCTTAAGCAGCAGAAACAGTTATTACCATATTTCCTTGCTTGTAAGGTGCACCCAAATTTCAAGCAGGAGGGTTTTTTAAATTATTATTTCTAATAGATGTGTGTTCTATAGGCTAGAAAATATGGTATACCACCACCAAAATTCAAAGCTCTAAGAATTCTACTACATTATTAAGAAAAAGTTATTTCAGTAGAAGTCAATGCCACAATCCATCTCATTCACATTACATAATAATACTTTGATCAGTGGACTGATACTGTTAGCTTAAGTTAGGTATACTTCTAATTGGTATAGTATATGCTTCAGTTATGAAGCAGCTGTGCCAGAACTTTGCAATCCTGTGCTATAACACTCTCACACTTCTGGGCTTCCTGAGGACAAACTACCAGAAAGGAAAGCCGTTTATTAGACAATGAGAGTGGTACTGTGCAGAATTGGTCAAAATTTTGTGGTAAAGAATAAATTCACTAAAAAAAATCCACCTTGGAAGGCCCAAATATTATTTTTAAACCTGACACAGAAATTTACTGAAAAGAACTAATATGTATGGGGGAGGCAGAAGAGGAAGAAGGAGTCAAAATGATTGTTTCAATATTTTCAAAATGATTGTTGCAATATTTTCAAATTAACATTTCATTTTGAAAAGGTTGAAATGTTTCAGTTAGCTTTTTTTTTGAACTACCATGTTCCTTTAAAAATGGAATTATAAAAGATTAAATAACCTAAAAGTGAAATATTTAATTTGACATAGAACAAAACATTTATTTGTACCAAAATTCAAACAAATATTTTGTTTTGGGATGACCCAAAACAAAATTGCTCTTTTATCTATTCTGTCAAAAACCTCCTGAATTTCCCATTCTGGTTTACCCTGGACTGATTTTTCCTCCAGT
This sequence comes from Alligator sinensis, assembly GCF_000455745.1. Lineage (NCBI taxonomy): Eukaryota > Metazoa > Chordata > Crocodylia > Alligatoridae > Alligator > Alligator sinensis. The sequence continues at coordinate 301,287 of NW_005843002.1, read as the reverse complement.
GTTTTGGTTTGGCTACTGAACCAAAAAAAAATAAAAAACAACAACAAAGAAAAAACTTATTTTCATAACTACAGTCCTGTAACATCTGTTAGAGATGACTAGTCTAACCCCCTGTTCCCACAGAAATACTGTAACATTCAGCATAAAGCACATAAGCATATATCAGTTATGTAGTTTGTCTAGCGATAGATTCTTACATGTTTCTACATTTAAGGGAACAGACACTTGACCCTCTATGTATTGTACCAGTGGATCAGATGGTACAAACTGCACTGAATGGAACTCCAAAGAAGTTAGAAAAATCACAGTATGAATATATATATATAAATTGTTTAAAAGTCATGCTGAATTATGTTCGCTTGAACCTGCAGATGTTTTTAGATACCATTCAAGGTTTCCTGTCCCTTGACATATGAATGTATTATTCTTTTTCAATTCTGTAATTACTGTTTCTAAAAGTGGACAGTTTTCTTTATGCTTTGAGTGGGCTACATAAAACTTGTACTTGTCAAGTTAATATAGAATTTTTTGTTAACCAGAAGAATCTGAGTCTTAAAGATTACACAGATCACTTCACCCTCTATAGATATTTGAAAGGATCCATAAGATGGAAGGGAGTCAGTTATTTTGCTCCAGCAATACCAAGATGTTTTCTCAGGACAGGAGCTAGAAAATAATCTCTCCGACAGAGTGAGGAATCTTATTCTTACAAAAAGTGAAGCTTCTAAAGATTATTATATTTATTGCATATTGAATGCCCCCAAATAAAACATACACCTTGTTTTTGGAAAGCAAAATAGAGGCGGGGGGGGGGGGGGGGGGGACAGAAAGACTTCCAGAGTCATGACTGATTGTCTGATACACAGTAAGTCCTTCTGGGAACCTAAAGGCTGTGTCCACACGAGCAAGGGTGTGCATTTGCAGCAGTACAAATAATAGTGGCACAAATATGCGTTGCTAATTTATGCTGCAGTGCACACCCCTGCTCATGTACTTTGCAGCAGGACACATTGTCCCACTGCCTCATGGTGCAGGGAGAGGTTGACTTTGGCACAGAGTCCCTCAGTGAGGGGCTAGCCAGCAGGCAGCCCTTGTGCTGAGGCACTGTGCCCCAGGCAGCTGGGCAGGGACACATGAAGCCCCTGCACTGAGGCACCCTGCACCCCAGGCAGCTGCTCTCTGGCTGGCTGGGGCACAGTGTGCCTCGAGACAGTGAGGCAGGCAGCCCTGCACTGACTGCTTCCCTGTCTTCACATGCCTCAGTGCAGGAGCCCCCACACTGAGGCACACGGAGCCCATGCACTGAAGCACAGGCAGGGTGCCTCAGCATGGGAGCTCTGCAGCACACAGAGATGGAGCAGCAGGCAGAGCAGACCTATCAGCTCCCTCATCTCCACATTTGTCCTGGCACATGCCACTTTGGCATGCTTTGCACTGCTTTTTTCTTGCAATATTTTTCTTCTTTTTGCTACCAGCAAATCTTGGTAGCAAATTTTGCCCCAGCACTGCAAATTAGCAGTGTCATACATGGTTTAATGTGTAACACATGTGATCTGTGGTACCACAAAGAGGTTTATGGCACCACAAACCATGTGTGGCGGGCCAGTAGGGCCAGTAGGGGGTGCTCCTGCGTTGAGCCACCCACCTCACTGCGCCCGACCACCTTCCAGGTTCTGAGTGCCTTCCTGGGGGCTCCTCTCTCTCTCTGAGTCTTCCTCATGGCTGCTGCCTCCTCCTCCTGAGCAGTCCTTAACTTATATAGCCTTTAAGTCAGCAGGCCCGGATAAGCTCCATCCGAGGGTGCTGAAGGCACTGGCCGACATCATTGCAGAGCCACTGGCGGGAATATTTGGGCCAGGTCCCGGAGGACTGGAAAAGGGCCAATGTGGTCCCCATTTTCAAGAAGGGGAGGAAGGAGGACCCAGGCAACTATAGGCCAGTCAGTCTCACCTCCATCCTTGGCAAAGTCTTTGAAAAAATTATCAAGGCTCACATTTGTGAGAGCCCGGCAGGACAAATTATGCTGAGGGGAAACCAGCACGGGTTCGTGGCAGGCAGATCGTGCCTGACCAATCTAGTTTCTTTTTATGACCAGGCTACGAAACGCCTGGACACAGGAGGAGGGGTGGATGTCGTATACTTAGACTTCAGGAAGGCCTTCGATACGGTATCCCACCCCATACTGGTGAACAAGTTAAGAGGCTGTGACGTGGATGA
>NW_005843002.1:251608-298190 GCF_000455745.1 Alligator sinensis | reverse complement strand
ATGATCTATTGAGGTCCCTTCCGACCCTAACATCTATGAATCTATGAATCTATGAATCTTATGACCTCATTTACCTGGTCCAATGGAAGCCAGCAGCTGTTGGCTGTCAGCCAACCAATTTGAAATGCATCACTAGTTGCTGGGCAGACTGGCAGTTCCTAGCTCCCCAGGGAGTCCAAGCCCCTCACCCAAGTATGTGATGCCAGTCACATAAGCAGAGGGAGCAAGTTTCCCCACCTCCCTCAGGAATGTATCCAGCTCAGGTTACCTAAAGAGATAGGGTAAGGTGTGTACCCTCTGCAGGGCCCATCTTAACCAAACTGTCACAGAGCAGAGTTTTTGGGGAGAAACAGAGGTGGCCTTCTGCCACACCATGCATGCCTGAATATCTGGATCACACCAAAGTGTCCAGGAAGTGTTGCATCCAAGGAGACAGTCCAGGTAAAGCAGGACCTTCCTTGTGTGGAAGTTCAACATCACACAAGGTTAGGTCCCAGACCCTTGCAAGGGCAACAGCAAGACTGGTAGTTCTTTACTCTAAGTAGTTCTTTATTTATGTTCCAATAAACAAAGGAGTAGTTTCCACATTGCAAGTTCCATTAAGATACTACCAGGAGCTCACTTGCTACTTCAAGCACAAGCTATAGCACTCAGCTAATTGCTATGGCTGTGAGAGGGTTAACATAAGATTCTGCCCCTTCCTTTGGGCCAGACAAGTGACAGTCACCATAGCAGCCTCCAATTTCCATGTTATAACGTGTTCTTAAGCCTGCGTCTTTTCTAGTGAAGAAAATAGTTCCTTCACTTGGTACGCAAACCCAATTTTAGGGAGCTGATTCTGGGGGGAGAGATGTATATTGTGTAAGAGAACATGTGGTATTACTATTGACTGCTAATAACTGTGTCACTGACGTGAAGAGTACATCTACATACCAGCTTCTTAAGAGGGTCAATTAGCACAGTCAGTGCTATGTTAGCTGTGTTGATAGCTAACATGTTTCCAGTATCTAAGCTACCTAGCATGAGTACCTCTGCATAGTGCCATGTACTCATGCCTAGCAGAACTACTCTGATATCTGTCAGCTGAGAACCTGGCAAACTGAATGATCAAAATATATTTTCAGGTAAAATTTTCCACAGCCTTGGTTCCCTAGTAAATTAGCAGCCTTAATTCCCAAGTCACTTTTGAAAACTGGTGCTTATGAAAATTCTACCATTTTTGTCCGATTGGAAGATCTGATGTTCCCTGACACCAATTTGGGACTTTGGTTCACTATCAGGTCCAGATGTACAACCTCCATATACAGTAAGAGCATTTTTGGAGCACTACTTTCTATAAAGGCTTCTTATGTATGTAGCAACTATTAAGTTTAAATTGTTATAAAATAGGAAAAATTGACAAGTATTTATTCTCTTCTTTTTTTTATCCTTGAACTATCAAAAATAGAATTTGATAGGTAAAAATACAAATTATAGATAAAATTCAGAGATTACACAAATTAGTTTCCATATAAATAACATAATAAAATAATAAAACAATGTATAATGCAATACAATATTTATGTAACGGACATCCACATTAGACTGTGATCTATAATAATCAAGCTAGTGGAGGCTGACCCTTATATTTTGAATCTTAAGTAATCCTGGCCTACAGCAGGATTACATTGAGCTGGGAACTGAAGACCCATTCCTACAATGCACTTGGGCATCAGAATTTATCATAGATCAGCACAGTAAAACCTAAGACTTTGATTCTCTACCATCTATACCAAGATAAAGCCAGTACAACTCCACTGACTGCAGAGTAACACCAGCATAAAGCCACACATTAAAATCAGAGAAACAGAGACTACACTTTTTGGCAGAGGCAGCAATTAAAACCACCCACATCCCTCAGTAGGAATGGAAATTGGAGGAGGTGGTTGTGGTGCTTCCAAATTTCCTGGATGTCAATTGCACTGAAAAGAAATTGAAGAAGGGACAATCTTCTAAATTGCAATATACATTGCAAGTTGAGGACAACAGAAAACCGGTTTTATTTTCCTCTGGAACTACAGAGTGGACTACAAACCTCTACAAAAATAGATCCAAAGAGAAAACCAAGGATACCCATCACTCCTGACCTCCAGTATAACACACACCATAGAATTTCACATAGTACTTCCTGCATTGGGGGCATCATTTTTGCATGACCTAAAATTATTTTCCAAACAAGAAACCAGTTCTCATTTGAGACCCTTTACTATTATAAATCATGAGAACATGAACAATTAATAGATGCACTAGCATGTGAAAGGACCTAGCACAAATATTAGCCACTGTGTAGTTTTACTCTGGGTAACTTTACTATGAATATGGGCACATGTGTCTGTGCTGATATAACCTATAGGTTTTTCTGCTGCTCGTCTCTCCTTTTTCTCATTCTTTATAAATCAGAAAATTAATTACCCAGAAAATAGTCTCCTGTACTAAGAAGCTAAATATATTTAATGTATAATTTATATATGGAAATGTAGATGTCAACACTGTGACAAATCATCATATAAATATTTTTGCAGTTAAATTTTTCTGCATCTATCTTTCTCAGAGAATGAGCGTAATACAGATTATCTTGATGCTATAATGTTGTTTTGGTCTGTAGGCCTGAACTGCATTTTTAATTTTTTCCCAGCTACAAATCAAAGTGCACAAGCCTTGGGGGCTCTATGAAAGGCAAAACTGATAGACCTAGGAGAAGGCTCTTTATGGTGTATTTAAAGACTGTTATGAGAGAGAGAGAAAAATAAGAAACAAAGGATGCTTCAGACCCCATGTTAGCAACTAGATAGGGCTGATTCTAGCCTATGTTGCTGCTAATCCATAGATTAAAACATAATCTGCACTTTTCACAGGGTTTTTCTTCTTTGTTCTAACAATACTTTTGTGAGGTATAATCATTTTACAACAGGGTCAGATTGTGAAGACCCTTGTTCATGGGAGAAGTCTCAGTATTTGAATTTGTTCTGAGTAAATGAAGTAATCAAGAGATGGCTTTAAAGATCCCTCAGGGTGTTAAATTCCTAATGGTATGTGCGGCCCACCTCACAAACAACAGTTCTTAGGCTATTAAATACACAAAAGGTCTCTGCTAAACCTTGTAATCCATGTTTATAACTGTACTATAAAAAAAGAACAAGCCTTTTACTTTGGTTGTGCCTTAATATAAGTATATAATGTACTGAACCTGGGATTGTGCAAGTGCTAGAACACCCACCATCAAGGCATTCCAAACATTAGTTAATTTACAAATACCAATTCACAGCATCCTTATCAGAAAGATGAGCTTCATCACATCCAATGTATAGATGAAGAACCCAGATACAGAAGTCTAAATTCTCAAGAGATTTTAATAATAACTCAGTTTGAAGGCACACAACTGGAGCCATGCTTTTCTGGGTTCAAGTGCTCAGCACTTTCATTAAATCTGCCACCCAGAATTACTAGTCAATTTGAAAATTCATGCTAGAGAAGTTACAGACCAGATTATGATCTTGGATGCAGCACAGAGAAAGGGAAGTATGACTTCAGGAATATTGCTGACTAGCATCCTGCCTCATACTCATTTGGTTCTGGGTATGTAATACTGCTTGTAATACTGCTTCCTTATATCAGTTGTAAGTGACAACACATGCCATGCACCAGGTAATCTAGCCAGTAAATGAATATAGGGATTTGGAACCAAGGGTGTTCCTATTTACTCCAGAGAGAAAGAAAGTGTGTAACCCCACTTACTCCTACCCACCAGGGACCAAAATAGAGCAGGTAATTCAAGAAGGATATACAAAAGAACCATGGAGAACTACCCTGTACGTGTGGAAGCCAAGTCAGATCTAGTCTTCAGCAATACATGTTCAAATATATATGTTCAAATCATATGACAAATAAATTACAGGATCAGAAACTGAACCCAGGTTCGGTTCTAGCCTCTTGGCAATACTCTTTCCAACTAATATCTTCCATTTTGCCATATAGCCAGACTTGCCCCTCTGTATTATATATGCCCATCTCCCCATTGCATCCAGCCCCTGCCCAAACACAGAAAAGCCTTGCAAAGCTTACTTCGCTTGAGTCTTGCCGTCTTTTTCAACAGCGCATCCTCCATTTCTGCTTTTTCCTCCCTCTCCCTCCAGCGTCTCAGCTGCTCTTCCCTCATTTTGTAAAACAGGATCTGCTTCTGCTCTTCATTGAGTTCTGCCAGGAGTTCAGGGTCAATGTACATATCACGTAAAATTTGTTGCAGCATGGTGACACTCCGAAAAAAAGACAGCCCTCAAGACTGGCCCACGTTATGCTGACAAAATCCTACTCGCTGCACACTGCAAAGCAACCTGAAGCAAGAGCACGCTCCCAAAACTGCCTGCCCAGGGAGATTTGATTCTTCCTGCTTTGTTCCTCTTCTCACCGGCATGCTCTGCAATTCTTTGCTTAACAGTTACAGAATTCCCTGACCATTGTGTCCACCAGGCAGCAACAGGTGTCATATGGAGAAAAGCAGGGAAAAAAAAGAAAAGGAGAAGAGGCCCTGCATGAAATGTATTGCAGGCAAGTAAAAACAGCGGGCTCCGCACAATGGATCTGTAATCTATGCTTCTTGAATAAGTGAAGAAACTTCGGTACAAAAGGAAGCCTTTGGTTATGGCACACCATCTATTTTAGTTGAATGGGTTCCCATTCTGTAGCAATGTACTCTTTGTGATATAGCGTTCTTCTTGGGTTTTGAGTGATGTCATGGTTAAAAGTATCAACTACACCAGCAATATCTATGTCACTCTGGCTCCCTTTGGGAATCGATCTCCTCCGATAAGAGAGGAAACTAGTTTGCACATTGTTTCCTAGTCTATCTGCCTAACTAGTCTCAATAGGGTGTGCCATCCAATTATACCAGAGGTCATATTTACTTAGACCCAACAGACATAGTGATTCAGCAAACTGATTAAAGTTCATTTAAAATTAAAAGTAGATGCAACAGAAGCTAGGAGAATCTTGTTATCACTTTATAAAGAGTGAATTAATATTAATTAGACAAGAGTCAGTTCTCAGCAGTTCATGTGGACTCTAACCCTCTTGCTGTTAATTCATTTTCACTTTGGGGCTGGAGGAAGATATAATATTGCTCTTCAAGCAAATTGTGACCTTTTACTATTTAATGACATTTCATGGATCTCAGTAAAATACTATTATTTCAGCACTTGGACCAACTGCAGTTAATAATTTTGTTTTTAATCCAGTACAAGTCTAACCCAACTTTTACTGATAGTATGCCAATTTCTCTAGGGGGCTTATTCATTTTCATAGGAAAATGCATTTCATGGGATTTTTGAGCCAAACTAAATTTGTACCAGGGCTGTTTTAAGTACATGTAAGTAAACTCAAATGCTTGTGTAATTCACACATTTCTATTTACCTTCCATTTTGGGAATTTCTGAGAGTTTTTCTGTCCTATGACACTCCATTCAGCTATCCCAGAGGTGGAAACTTTCTAAAATTACCTTTTCCCTCCTCGTATTGGCTTCCTCAGGAAGCTTTTGGCAACCTGCCAAAATAATAGCTAAACACAAATATTCAAAGATCAGGTTTGCACCAGTCCAAGTTCGAGACTATTCATGGAACCCTGTCTTCAAACACCCTCTAAAACCATTTCTCTAGTCAGAGAGAATGGTCTTTGACACTGAACTATCTCCTTATCCTTATCCTTTCAGATGGAGGGCTGAAGCTGATTAGCCAGTCAAAATTCAAAAGGTCACACTGACTCTGCATATTTTTTCTATCCAGCAAATTTCCATAACTACTGAATTCAAAAGAGAAAATTGAAATCTCAGACTCAGAATCTATTACATTATGGGGCTTCTGTTGGAGATTACTTGTAATTCGCTCATCTTTCCCCAATGCCATTTTTTAAGAATGATGCTACACCATAAGTAGTTTGGGCAAGTATGGAGATATCACTTTCTCTGCCAAGTGCAGGAAAAATAGGGAATGCCTTGCAACTGTTGTCCCTGGATTTAGGTTGGGATTTCACAGTAAACTAAAATACCTTTTCCCACACCCAGAAAGCAGTAAAAGCATCTTACTAATGTGCATAAACCCGGAGACAGGGAAACATGATCCTTCTTGGTCTGTTTTCTTAAAGACACTATACTATTGCTCCTGCCTGAGAATTTATATAGGTAAAGGGTTACAAGAACTTAAAAACTGAAGGCAGATCCATATCAGAAGACAAAATAGTGGACAATAGCACATATAAAATAATGCAGTATTAAAGCACAGAGATACCATGCAATGCAGTTGCCTTCAAACAGCAATTTGGTCCCCAAATGTGGTCCTCTATCTTCTTCACAAGGATTACAGAAAAAAAACTCAACATTTTATCACTTGCTTGGAAAGAGACATGACAACAGCTGAACTCATTCCGTCTTCAGGAGTGCTGTAATCCAAATGTTTTAGGACCACTGTGGCTAAAAATATTTTGCCAAAACCAGGCTGCCTATGAACCTTTTTTCACTCAACGTAGTAGAAGAACAAGGTCTAATTTCAGGGGGAAACAGATTTGGGCTCATAATTTTACATAAGAGATGATCAAAAGAGACTAAGAGAATTAGATGTCCTATTCCCATTGATAATCAATGACACTTGCGTGCTTAACTCATGTAGGCACTCTTGAAATTTCCACCCTAAAATCAAGGACTAGAATGGGTAACTATATCCCAGGGGCAGGTAATTATTTCAGCTGGAGGGCCACTTATCAAGTTTTGGCAAGCTGTCGAGGGCTGAATGGGTAGTCTCACCCCTTAAAGGTACCCTGCCCCCCTGGTCGCCATCTTGGGACTGTAAGTCCTGCCCCCCTAACCCCTGACTTTTGCCACCAGAAGTTCCTCCCCTTGTACCTGGAAGTACTCCTTTCCACAAGGGGGTTTGCCATCTCAGAACCAGAAAAATACCAGATTATATTCTGAAATCAAACATCTACTACAACATTCATTAACTTGATTTCAAAAAAATATTTTTGTCATGATTTACTTGTGTTTGTGTAGTGTACATCAAGGTGATTGTATAATAGCTTAAAATGAAGTCTTATTCTTGTATATTATGGGGAGAGTGTAGGAGGTATGGGTGGGTGGGAATAGGTTTGTGAGGGGCTGTGGGTGTTTGAGTATGTGGGCATATGGTGTGTAGGGGAGGGTGTGGGCTGTGAGGGGTAGATAGGTGTGGGCAGTACGTGGGATTTGTGGGGGAGTGAATAGGTGTGGGAGTGTGGGGATTTATGTGGTTTGGAGGTGTGTGGGTGTTTCTATGTGGGGTGGGAGAGCATGTGGGTGTGGCTATGTGGGGTATGGGTAGGTATGGAATTTGTGGGGGGATGTGAGTGTGTGTGGGGAAGATGGCTGGGGAAGGTTGTAGCATATGTGGAGGAGGAGGGTGGCTGGGGTGTGTGAGGGGGTGTGGGGTGTTCATGGGGGCAGCCCATCACCAGCAACAGCAGCAGGCCATGAGGCCTCAGGACGCTCAGGGCCTGCAGCAGGCAGAGCCCCTACAAGAGCTCCTGCTAGCCTGGGCTCAGTACTCCTGCCACTTCTCTTCTCAAGGTTCATCAGACTCTCTACTTTCCACCAAAATAAAATCTCTATCTCTGGAATATGTGAGAGCTGACTTATTAAAAAGCTGCTCCCTTAGTAGAGCTTGATTTTTCTTTTTAGCACATGAATTAGCCACACTTATAATATTAAAAATATATTGAATAATAAGCAATAAGCACTAAGTATAAAATTTTGAAATTTTAGCCATCACCTAAGAATATTCAATAATTGTGTCACTGCTATGTAAGACAAATACTAGAACAGTAGGCCTGTTTTTCTACTCCTCTATTAAGAAGGGGGGTTGTGTCTCTGTATATAGGCTTGACTAGCATTTTCAGCTATAAAGGATACACATAAGCTTTTTTTTTTGAGAAGGTCTCTCACCTCTATTGTTTGCAGCTGCACTTACGCATTCAGCTAGGAGAAAGTCTTCAGGCCTTGGAAGTACTCTAAAATTCCATTCAGGTTTTCCAAAGTTACGGTTAGATTGCCACTTCCCTTCTCTAACTTGCATTCCTTAGCATAGGCTCTTCCCAAACCCCATGGCCAACTGTTTATGCGGTTTCTCTTAGGATGATTTACTCAAATTAATTATTTTGCATCCATGCTAACATCTTGCATACAAGCTCCTAGTTTGGTTTATGGACAACAAATGCTTTAGCAAAAAAAATGGGCATCTGATTCTTTTCCGTCTGAAGTAAAAGGATGAGACATATAGGTGGGCCATGTTGAGCTTTCATATCACTCCTAACCAAAACCATCGACGACTCAATAGGCCTTCCTACCTACAGAGAAAGCAGGAGTAGAGTGACCACCCATCCCTATAATTGGGTGGGACAATCCCAAAATGTAAACTTCAAATCCTGGTCCTGGGCTGAATAACTCCAGGGCAGCATTTGTCCCGCATTCCCCTCAACACAGTTTCTATGTGTGACCCCCCACCCAAGCTCTGGGGCTCTGTCCTTCTGGCTGCATGTCTCATTCAGAGATAGAATCATAGAAATTTAGGGCTGGAAGGGACCTCAGGAGGTCATCTAGTTCTACCCCCTGCTCAAAGAAGGACCATCCCCAACTACATCATCCCAGCCAAAGCTTTGTCTAGCCAGGTTTTGAAAACCTCCAAGGATGGAGCTTCCACCACCTCTCTGGGTAACCTGCTCCAGTGTTTTACTACCATCCTAGTGAGAAAATTCTTCCTAATATCTAACTTAAACTTCCACTACTGCAACTTGTGGCCACTGCTCCTTGTTCTGTCATCTGCCACCACTGAGAACAGTCTAGTTCTAGCTCCATCCTCTTTCGAACTCCCCTTCAGGCAGTTAAAGGCTGAAATTAAATCCCCTCCCAGTCTTCTCTTCTCTAGACTAAATAAGCCCAGTTCCCTTAGTCTTTCCTCATAAGCCATGTCCTCCAACTTCCTCACCATTTTTGTTGCCCTCCACTGGACTCTCTCCAATTTGTCCACAACCTTTCTGTAGTGATGTCACAAGGTCCATGACCCCACCGCCCAGCATACTTTAGAAGGATAAACCTACAATTGAAATGTCTCCCCCAAGGGAAAGCAGCACTCACCTCTCCCCACCTCCCCACCATGTGTACAGGGCTGGGGGGAGGACCCCTCCCCCACTCCTCAAGCCACCCCCCCAACCAGTGCTCTATGCCACCCCGCCTTCACTTCTTGTTGTAGAGATCCTCCAGGTGGTGGTAGTGGTACAATACCCGCCTCCCCTGATTTTTTTTTTAAATGGCATGTTTCCCACTTTTACATTTTGAAAAGGTGGTTGCTCTAAGTAGGAGAGATGTAAACATGTAAGTCAGAGCAGGCCAGGCCAGCTTTCCCCAGATAACTGCATCTCCTCCACTCTATCACACTGCCAGATAATCTAGTTAGTTCTCTAGATGGTAGAATATTATTTAGATCACAGAGTAAGGCTGTCCTAAGTCAGGAATCTCCATATTTATGGTCGCCTGTGCAGCATGCATAGCACAGCCAAAGTGGGGGGCTACATCTCCCTTGCTGCATTTCTGAATTTGTAATGGAGCCTAAATGACAACACTTCTGAGCTCTGGGAAGTTTAGATCTATGTTCATGATCTGTAGTTCAAGTCACCTCTTCTCCAAAAGGATTTAGAGATTTTGTCTTACAAAACAGTGCAACAAAGTCTTCCCTCAACACCCTCCCCATACCTCCATACCATTTGTTTAAAGAAAGAAAAAAATACAGTTTGGCAAAAAAAATGCACCTCATAGTGAAGAAGGAATTATATCCTACTACCTCTCTCCTATTTTACTTACTCAGGTACTGAAAGACAAAGGCTTGGGGGATTTGTCCTTTGTGTGTCTACTTTTACTCAATTATATTAGAACTAAGGCTTCACATTTTGGCATTAATTGAAAAAGACTCACCCTTGCAAAGGCTTCAGGGCAGGCAGTTTTGATGTTCTCCACATTCTTCATCTTTTTTATTTTATTTGACTTTACAGAAGAGAAATCAAATCCTTATCACAAGAGACCACAATATGAAGAACACTCTTCATCAAGGATTATGTGCATTTAAGTGTGATAAGGAAAGAGAGCTATTTCTGAGTTGCATAATACATCTAACTGCTGGAATAGCTCTGTAAATTTTGTAGGGAGTATAAGGCAGCATATATGCAAGTATATGGGCAACTACTGAGTGTTTGGGTGTCTTGGGTGAACAATCACATGAGAAAAATTAATAAATAGTGAGGAATTGAGGTGGGGAAAAAAAACCAATTGCCTCAACACCATTCATCCAAACTAATTGAGGAAGACTTACAAATAAATAATGTGCACAGATTTCTGAAAAAGGCACTAAAAAGAGCTAAATCTGTGATCAATATTATCCCCAGTAAATAGAGGTTAATTCATATTATATAGTCGCTGCTGGCACAACTTTGCCTTCAGAGGCTTTAGGGGAAATGTAGGATATGGAGTCAGAACAGGGCTTTCTACTAGCTTTGCTATACCACCTCTACATACAATACTAAATCAACCAAAAGATGACTTCTTCCGGCAGCATGGCTGCATCCAAATGAAAAGGGGAAGAGGTTTACTGGCAGAGCTGGACTAATGCAGAGTTTCCCAACCACCAGGCTGCAGCCTGCCACTAGGCCATGGCGTTGGCTGCTGGGTTATGGCATGAGCCCCCCATTCAGACCTGCATTTTTCCACCCAGGCGAGCAGCTTCCAGGGTTAAAGCTGAGCTTCTAGGGTTAAAGCTGCATGGCAGGGCAGCCCCAGGAGGGAGGCACCTGGTTCCACATGCCCCATCCTGCTCCCACCAGGCCACAGTATAAAAAAGATTAGGAACCACTAGAGTAGTGGACGTAATCTTTCCATATCCTCCAGCTGAAACAGCTCTGCCCTCAGAACTTTGTAGTGTAGACCAATCCTACCTTGATCAACACTCTTAATTCAGGCTAGTACTAACACCGATTAACATTTGGGCAGCTCAAAGTGCAGCATGTAACAAGGCCCTTAATTTCACCCGTCCCTTCTGAAAAAAAGAATCTCAAAGGGGAAAAAGGGAAAATGATTGAAGGATGAAGGGAAAAAGATTATGCTCCAACAATCCTATGTGCCATACTTATTACATCTGACTGGATCATCTCTTCTCTTTTTGAAAAAGAATTTTGCTCTTACTGGTACCCAAGAAATGTTCCAATGTCTACACTGCCAATTTTTCCTAGGAAGAGTAAGATGCATCTTACACACTTTGATGATTTGTCCACATATAGTAAGCATCCTGTGGCAGTTGGACAGTGGGACAAGTTTCCTTCCATCTGTTTGCCAGGTCAGTTTATTCAAAACATCCAATCCTGTTTTGCTTCTCTTCAAAGTGTAATTTCTTAACACACTTTTTCTTAGTTGGCACCTCAAATGCAGAAACCTTCCTCCATCATTGTAACTCTTTGTCCAGTCATGAGGAATAATTTTGTAAATCCACATTGCTTTTATCTCCTCACGGGAGGTATATTTTTAGATGATAATGCCTCTCTCTCACTTGAGATTTGATACTCTTAAAAGAGTAGGTTGCGTTACACATATTTTAGTCTCTTGCAAGGAGCTTTAGTTAGAAATATATTGTCTAGGTTGCAACACCACATGCTATAATGAATTTGAGCTGACACAGATGTTTATACTGCACTGCCTATTGTTCTCTTTTTTCATTGACTGAAAGCTGTGCCAGTAAGGCTACAGTCTTCTATAAAGACTGTATAATGAATTCAGAACAGAAATTCACAGATGCTGATGTAAAGAGAGATGTCTGGAAGCCAAATGTTCAAAGAAGCCAATAAAACTTCCCCAAGTTCCTCATGCTTTAAGTCAGAATGAATGAGGAGAAGCAAGATTTCCTTGCCCAACTGAGACACAGATTTCTAACTAGACCTATCAAGCCAAGGGGTTTCTCCAGAAATAGCACTGAGGAAAGTTTCCTTAATTTTGATGTTGAGGGAGAGAGCCATGACTGCAGAAACAAAAGGGAATCTGAACTTTCCTTTAAAAAAAAAGAAAAGAAATGAAAAGAAAAGAATAAAGTAAGGATTTAGCCCTTACGACTCCTGAAAAAAAAGATCTTGTCAAAAACTGGCCCGTTAAGGCTCAAAAGTCAGAAGGCAAATAAAGAACTTCATGCTTATTTTTAAAATTTCAAGATTTTTTTTTTTAACGAGTCATGGTTTTTGAGCATTTGGATTTCACTGTACTGGATTCCAGCCACTGCCTGTACTGGAATTGGAAATCAACTGAGGAGGAGGAGAACACAGAAGGATACACAGAAACAGGGAAACATAAGTGAGCAGATAGCACTCCTTTGTAAAAGGAACCTTGTTCTTTCTCTGTCTTAGTCTGGAAGAACTCAAGAGCTGATAAAGCAAGGACACAGCAGGAAGGGGACTCTGAACTTAGCAGTAGCCCCCTTGCTGATCCAAGCTCTGGACATTTGGGGCCTTCCCAGTCTTCCTGAGAAGTCCTACAAAGACATAATGGGCTTCTGCTGAGTTTAAAACCTCCTAAAGACAAGACTCAGCATTGGCCATTTCACAGTTTTTCACAAAAAGGAACTCTGAGCTGTCTATTGTTTTTACATCAATACGATTTCTCAATATCAGTCACCTTTTGATTTCCAATTTTAGACTGAACTAACTTCGTGGCTGAAAGTCATTGCTACTCAATGGTCTTTGCTAAATGAGTGAGCAACATTAATCTGGTTCCCAGCAGACAGCTGTTCACATGACAACTACTCAGTATCTTAACAAAAAGCCCAGAGCTGATTGGGAGTTCAGACTGGAATATCCTTCTGTGTGAGTATACCTATGCCACCACGACACCTCCAGTAGCTGTCCTCTGGCTACCAGAGGTCCTGAGTTCCTAAGCAGTGTCATTTCAGCATCTTCTACTGAATTCATGCATAAAAAGCTATTTTATTCTTTTTTTAAAAGGAATTGTGTTCAACTAAACACGTCTTCCTCATTTTCTCATCCATTTTCTTTAGCATGTGTGTGCCAGCACAGCATTTCCGTTCATATTTTACGACACCTACCTCAGTCAGGCAATTTACATAAAGTTATTCAGTCAGAATCCACATATTCAGAGACAAAGAAGCAAATCTTTTCTTCAGAAGCAAGGGTGACTGGGGAAAAATGACAATACATACATAAAATCAGTCATATATATTTCTTCTATACAGTGAGTCCTACAGCCTTTTTTTGTCTTTTTTTTTTTTAAGGGGAGGTGTCTTTGTAGTATTTGTAATCTGGTAAATCCTAGAGTGTAACTGCTGTATCAGCATCAGAGCAAGAACAGTAGAATCTTGAATCAGTGATGCAGGGGGAATTGACAATGTGAAAGAAGAGATAAAATTAACATTTTGTTCAAGGCCTTAAAAAAAAACCCTACTGTCATTAGAAAAGCAAACACATTAAAGCACTCACCAAAACAAACCATTCTTACGTCTGATCTCCACAGACATTGCTGTCAATTAGAAAAATGGAAAAAGACAAACCTGAATGTTTTGTTTTCCTCCTCCTCAATTATAGATAGACTGGTTGTCCAACCCTATTTTTCCTCAAAAGGCATAGTCAGGTCTGTAGCTCCCTCTAAGGGCTAGAATAAACTGTGCTTCAAAGCAATGTTGCAACAGTGCTTAACAGCACACTGAAACATTTGCAGAAGGAATCAGAACTGTAAATGTACATAAAATAATGAAAAGTAAAGAATTCATTAGATGTTTTGTCATTATTTTTTCCATAGGAATACTGGTATTTATGCAAGTCACCAGTCTTGAAGCCAAACAGATTTATGCAGGCTTTCTTTTTGTTCAGTGATTTCTTGTATATGTGTATGTTGATGGCCCCTGTAAAATGCAGACAGCTATGCTATCTCTAGTTCAGAAGAACTATGTAATATACAGTAAAAAGGGGATGTTTCAGAGTCCCGTCAATGCCTTTGCTTGAAGAATCCACTGATTCTGCAGTGATTCCCCTGTTGGTTTTCTGTCCTATTTTTCTCTGACTACTACAATTTAATAATTCACTATGGGCAGAACAAGACAATTGGTTTAAACTGTAGCAAAGCATATTTACATTAAATCTGAGAGGGGAAAAATCCTTCTTAACTGTAAGAACAGTAAGGCAATGAAGAAAAAACTTCTTAAGCAAGTTGTAGGTTTTCCTTTGCTGAATGCTATGAAGAAGCTGGATAGCATGGATTTGAGATGGTGTAGGAACAGCAAATCCTGCTTTGGTGCAGGTTGTTTAGACTAATTGACCCTTGAAGTCCCTGTCAATGCTGCAATCCTATGATTTATGATTCTATGAATTTGTTTAGACTATGCACTTAGTTCAGTTGTTTAATGCTGCAGTTCAGAAATCCTAAGTCAATATTTCCAGAAGGGCCCCTTTCCTTGCTTTGGTGCCACACCAGCTTATTAACAAAGTAAATTAAGTCTTTGTTATAGCTGTTTGGTTATGTAGTACATTCTATCTTTCCCTGGATTGCACAGAAGATACTGTATAGTCTAGGACAGGGGTGTCAAACTCATCCCAAATCTGGACTGTGAGGCTTCTAATGGGCCAGATCTGGCCTGGTTTACAGGGCAGAGGCAGCAGAGGCAGCAGGGCCAGCGGCTGCCTACTAGAGCTGTGCCAAGTGGCTGCACAGCTGCAAGGCATATGTCAGCACATCGCTCGATCATCTTCTGTTGCTGAGGCCCAGGTATAGAGGATGTAAAGACTCCAAATTTATGCAGCAGGCCATGCTCCCAGATCCCGTTGCCCATGAGGCCAAATAACAGCTCCATAGGCCATATGTGTAATACGCCTGATCTAGGACACTGAAGCAATTGCTAACAATCCTTCACCTGGAAAAGAGGTCCTGTTACAACCAGCTGATGGTGACAGAAGGTAAATGTATTTGTTTGTGTTAAGGAAGGATTTCTGGTTAATATTTCTGAGTAGTTATAGGGACATTAGTCAGGTTGTAAAATTGTTTCGGGGAGAGACTGACTTTTTATTCTGTGTATTCCCCCTTGCACAATGGGGTCCTGGCCCAGACTGGCATCCTTTAGGCGCTCTCACAATACAAATGTAGCAGCCTTTAAAAAAGGGACCCACCTGAACAGAATGGGAAGGGCTGCCCGGCAGAGACAGAGTTTGTCCCAGAGGGGACACTGTAGGCTCTGAGGGCAAGTAAAGCTGTTTCGGAAGCAGCCCTGTTGGAAGTGGGAAGGGTGATGTAACCCCAGCAGAGTTTTGAAATAGAGCAAAATCCCAGGAAGGGCCCTGAGCTGGGATTGGCTGAGAGGCGCAGATAAAAGGGGGAGCAGTTTTTCCCATGTGGGGGGGGGACAAGAGAGAGAGAGAGAGGGGCTGAGGGACAGGCTGGAGACCAGATTCAGAGTCTCAGCACAGTGGTCCCTCGGAGAGCCCCTGAGAGAGGCCTGCAGGAGCAGCAGTGGAGAAGCTGCGGCGGCAGGATCAGGCTGGGACTGCTTGTGTGGAGAATCCAAACCTGGAGAGACCTGACTGCAGCCGGTGTGGCTGGGTGAGCACAGCAGAGCTGGGGCGGGGGAACGGGACTGCTGGAGTCTGCCCTAGTTTCCCTGATGGGTGAGGGGCCCCAGGGGCAGGCAAAGCCCAGGGAGGAGCTGGGGCTGTGAGGCTGGGTGGGGCAGGAGGGTTTCACCAGCCTGCAGCCCAGACACTGCTCCCAGCAGAGCCAGGGAAGGGGGTCAAAGGCAGGGAAAGGCTGTCTTGTAGGAACTGCAGAGGAGTCGCTGCTTGCTGCCCGGAGACCCCAGGAGCACGGAGACGGACACCAGTGCCAGGGAGCATCCACAGACCACAGGCAGGGACGCAGACAGTCTCACTCCCTGAGATACCCCACCAGGGGCAGTGCACACGGGATCCCCAGTACACTGTGTGCAAGTGAAAGACTGTGTAAATAAGTTCTTGAGGGTTTATTAGTCGGTATATCCATGTGCTTATTTAATGATTATTTGTTATGTTGTAAATAATTAAATCTTGTAAATAGTTTGAGAATTGTCTGCGAGGGTGCTTGATTGTAAGGGGAGGCTCTCTGCTCGGGGGCACTGCAGCAGCTTCCCAGGGGGGCTGGGCAGGTTTACTGGCTACCAGGTACCCCAGGATCCTACTATTCAGGTGAGGGCGCATGTAATGTCACACCCAGGGTTACACAAAGAAAACATAAAAGCTTAACAGAGCAAAATAGGTACCAAGTTGCACTTATTCAAAACCCTCTCATCCATAAATAAATGGAATCTGATATAGTAAATTCAAATAAATTGGTTAGTAAAGATGTATGGTACAGACTGTACACTGCTCTTACTTACATTTCTGTAATTCAGAAGTTGTAGCCTGAGGACATGGGTTTTAAAGTAGCAAACCTACTTTACAATAGCCAAGGAATGGGGTCAACAGAATTACACAGTTTAAAGCAGATGTACAATAGAAAAGTTGGTCCTTATGTTGGTATATTTAACAGATGTACAAAATAAACTCTATAACACAATTCTGACACTGATTAAAAACTGAACCTTTGCATAACTGCAAAATACAATCTTGAAACCTGGCTGCTAAATTCATTTGGAAGAAGAGCTCTGATACCAAGTTCAATGCATATATCAGCACAACTAAAGACAACCTTTAAAATGTACTTTTCATTATTAATGCTTTGTAATTTTATAGGAACTTTCCCCCAAGCTTTTCAAAGAACTTCAGACATAAAGCCATCCAATGACAACATGAAGCAGGCACAATTTATTTAGCCCATGGTACAAATCAGCAGACACACAAAAGTCAAAAGTTAAAAAGACTTTCCCACCTCATTACAGTTGTAGACATGGAAACAGGATCAAGGACCAGTCTAACACCAAACCACCACCTTTAAATTCTACATTCGAATTGCTAAGAAAATAAATGCATTCCTTTTCCAGGGTAGAAGACAGGAGACAACCCAAACCTTCATCCCATATTTTTAACCCACAAAAGAAGTATCAGTATATCTGTGCAGTGGAAAAGCATCCAGATGGCAGTAGTAAAAGATGGGAAATTAATTGAACTGGAAGAGTCAACCACCTGACCGCATCCCAAAAATGGATAATTAAGCAAAGTTATATTTTTTTTAATTCTTTCTAAAAAGATAGATAATATTGTTAGTAGGAAAAATAAACTTAACAGAATTCATTTTAAAAAGGTGAGCGGGGAGAGTTATTTAGAGTACAGGCTTGCAGACAATACAGTGATTTGTAATCATCTATTAAGATAATGGGAGACTTTAGGTTAATTTAGTGCAACACTGCTTGCTTTTAAGGAAGAAATCTGGTCAGCAATAGTTTTGTAGCAGAAAGCCCCTTTTCCTCTTGCCTGCAGTTGCTCTCCCCTCCTTGGATATGTTTTTCCTCTTCTACCTTTTCTTCCTTCCTCTTTCTTTCACTTTAAGATAAGGAATTGTGTTTTGAAATTTGTATGTGTGCATTTTGTATCTCCCCTTGTATTTTGGTACTTTTATCTATTTGTGTGCCATGGCATTACTTTTGTAGCTTATATTTTATACTCCTCACCTTTCAACTTTCAACTAAATGTGTTTAGTTTCATAAGTAATTTATACATTGTAACAATGTTAACAAGGGCAGGAATCAAACTGCCTTTCCCTGTATCAGGCTGGCCCCTGAAAGAGCAAGTGAATCAGTGATTGAATGTGTAACACGGTAGCAGGCAGCAATTAACACCTAAGAAAACTGCAGATCAACCAACGGAAGAACTCAATAGAAGACAATGTAACAACCGGGAAATTTCTAAACGTTACTGATCAAGGGCTAGAAGCCCTGGCCTGAGTTAATCAACACCGGGGACCAACTTTTGGGCTGAATATCTCCAGATCGACCGCTCCCAGAGCCCTATTCAAAATTCATCAACGGACTCCCAAACCTGCATGTACATGCAGACGACCCCTGGGGCTGACAGATGCCATCCAGTAGCTACCGAGAGGGGAAGTCCCATGAGGGTCAACAACCCCTGGATTGGGCAAACCTGAAAACTGGGGAAGTCACCAAAGTCTGCCAAGGACAGATAAAAAGCAGTGAAAAGTGACCCTCAGTGGCGCCCTCTTGATCTCCAACTTGACCAGCACCCGACCTGTCCAACCAGAAGGACCAGCCGGCGACCCCCTTCTGGAAGATAACACCACGCTGAAAGAAGCCTCAACGGCAGACTCCAGTGCCTGTGGGATAGGTATACCTGACTCTTGTAGCTTGCTACTGTGTGTGTACATGTGTGTGCATGTGTGCGTGTGGGGACCAACCCCAAGGTTTATGATTTAACTTCATTGCAGTGCTTCATTCCACCTAATAAACCAGAATTTTAAGGATCCCGAGTTGGACATTTGTAGCCAACAGTTTTACCTAGCAGCAAGATGCCTTTAGGTCTTGTCCCTTTGTGTCCCCTGCTACTGCTGTTGTATATGATTACTTATAGCCTGTAGACCTCTGCAGAGGTCAGCAACATTTGTCAAAGCTTTGACAAGTTGGTCAGAAAGGGCAGCACTCCAATTTCTGTTCCAATTGGTAGTGAGCATTTGAAATTCTGACCTACATTACAAAGGGCTGAGGTTAATACAAGTTCATCAACTGTCCTAGCTGTAGTTTACAGAGTTGTTGTACTTTCCCTCCCTTTGCAGTAATATATAGGGAAACAGCCTGAACATTATACTCATTGCTCATGCAGTGCTATTTACTGTGCTCACTTGTATACAAGGCAAGAATAGAGTTGAAGTTAACATTTTTCCAGGCATAATATTAAATGTATATTCTTACCTCCACTTATTTTATTGCAAGGGTAAAGGAAATTAAAAAACAAAAAATAAAAGACAAACAAACTCAAGTCATGAAGGAGTGCAGCACGTGGCCCTGCAGGCTGCCTCTGAATTGTATGTGGTATGACAGCTGACTTCAGCAGAATCCAAGAAACTTGAAGGCATGGTTCACGTGGGAAAAAATGTCAACATGGTTTACTAGAACACAGCTCCCTTGTACCAGAGGGCTCTGAACCACTTTCTCCTCTAATTTATATTCTGTAATTCTGGTGATTTCTCTTCAGGTATTCCTCATTTACAAATGAGCAATTAAGCTCTTTGGACCAAATCCTCTGTTAAGTATGAGATCAGTATAGAACTTCCACAGAGGGAAGCACCAGCTCCCCCGCAGCCCAGGAACCGCTTCGCCTGCTGGCAGTTCCCCCTCCCCTCGCCACCACCAGAGAGGAAGTTAAGTCAGCGGGGTGTTTGCACGACACAGGGGTTTAATGGGCCCTAAATTGAAGCGGTGTTTTTAAAAACCCACCACTTCAATTTAGGGCCCCTGTTTTGTCTACACACGCCCATAGACAGCATGCGTACACTGAAGCCTAATACCCTGCAGTAACACTGGCTGGGACAAAATACAGCAGTTTAGCAAAAGAGGTCACTGTAGAGTAGGGTTAGGAAGCTGAATCAATATAACACTAAAGTAGAATGGCTTAACACTAGGGAGCCCATTTTCTTCTCCCCTCATGTTTCCCCTTGGATGGAAATGTCAGTCAAGAAAAAAGCAGCATATAAAAACTTACTCATTTTAGAATATCAGATCAGGAACTCAGTGATTCCTCCAACATGAATTTGAAGACCCCAGTTGCCATCTTAATCACAGTCTGTCCATCCTTGGAAATAATTCAGCCTTCTGTAGCTCTAAAAGAAGGAGGATTTCTCGTTCAGAAGAGTTATTAGTTTTGTGCATCTGTGGAACCCAGGAGACCTTTGGAGTCCATGTGGTAACACATAAGCAAATCCCTTTAGGATCAAACGCAGTTTCAGTGAAATTCACTGTTTTCTATTAATAGCATTAATTTCCTTTTATTTATATATACTAGCTTAGTAAAATGCTGAGTAAGTTCACTTTTTTCCCTGTAAATGTATCAAAATGTATCATGTAAAAGCTGATTTTCTTTAATATATTCCCTGATACAATTTAGCTGAATTATGTATAATACAGCAGTCATATAGTATTAACTTCACATCAAATCAGAAATTGTATTATAGCAGCTAAATTGATTATGGGTGTAATTGAAGGCCACCAACAGGAAAGTTGTTAATCAACAAAATGCCTCGTTGGTTTCATCCACAAAGTTCCTGGAATTAGTCACATTGTGCAACTGATTCTTTTTTAGTGTATAGCATTTTTTCACCTAAACCACTCCTGTCCTTATCAGTGTACTGCAGAATGGAGTTCTACAGGCATGTCTGCATTGTCTCTATGCCAAGACTGAGAGCTCTGCCAGGAAACCCACCCTTCCCAGTCACTTATACTCAACACATGATAAATTTCAGAAATATGGCCTTTATGTAAATCTCAGTTCCAATTATGAATCTCAGTGCCATTCTTGGGTTTTCTTTTGGGCATGCTCTCTCATGTGCTCACAGCTGCTCTAAGACAGCTATATTGCTGCATTTACAGGATCTCGTGTGCTAAGCCAAAAAAACAGGTGGGGCACACTTCTTTGTGGGCTCCCAGGCTCAGCACATTTCTGCTGAGGGACATGCAAAGAATCACCCACATCCTGACATCACTGAGCTGCTCAGAAGACTTCGATTAAACATTGGCCCTAATATGATTTTGAAACCAGGGACTTTGGGCCCACAGTGTTTTTAGGGCACACCTGCTGGCTCAGTGTCTTGCACTCTTCACAGAAAGAAATGGTATGGACAAAATAGATGCTGGTAGAAGTGTTTCCCCTTATACATATTAGCCTAATGCTTAGCATTCTAGCCCCAGGGACAACCAGTATGTGTTCTCAGTGGGCATCTCTCAATCTTTCCTTTTCATTTTGCATAAAATTTTCATTGGAGCAAAGTCTGAAGCCCAGGTCTCCCAGGTGACTGCATTAACATGAGTTTATGGTTTAATTTTTCTATGAATATCTATAAATATTCTACAGCAAAGGACAAGGCAATGCCATACTAGATGTCTATAAGGGACAAGTCTGCATTCAAATCATTGCTCCAAGCTGGACAAAGGTGAAGGTATTTGAATTTAGGATTTCCACATCATAGGTAACTGTTTTCCTGTTTGGTTTACTGGGTGCAAAGAATGGTGAGGGATCCATCACCACCACCCCTTCCATTTTTCATGAAAAAATATTGACCTGCCATAGGTACCTCACTCCAGAAGAAGGTTCATAGCTGTTAATTCCAAGTGGAGGAGCACACCTTCTTCCAACCCAGTTAGGTACCTGATTCTCTGAGGCACTCCTCTGAGTTCCTTGCTTTCTGGATTCTAGGAATCCTATTCTTTGGTGACCTACTCTTCCCATGATTGGATATGGAGCTTAGGTGCCTAAGCTGAGGCTATGGAACCCACTAAGTAGTGGGGCTTCTAAAAGGTTAGGGCTAGCAGCACTCACACTCATTTGATTACCCCCTCTCTTCACTCATGTCCCTCCCAGACTAACCTGTTGAGCACTCCAATCATGGATGGATAGGACTGTTTTGCATTTTCTCCAATAGAAGTGAAAAGCCACTGGTGTTGGTAACAGTGCCACCTTGCTTGCCAGCACAGAATATATTGTGGTCTTAAAGGAATACATTTTTTCATCATAAACAGTATTTTTAAGAAGAAAAGGTCTAACCTTGGATTTCCATAAGCACATTCAAATATCCCACATACCTCCAATCCAAGAATAAAGGAAACTGAGACTGATGTATAATTTTTATCATTTGGAAGATGATGGGAGTTTGCCACCTTCTCTACCTTTCCATAGTGATCTCTCCCTCCTCCAGGGTCTTTTCCTGGCTCCAGCTGTCCATCTGGGAAAAGCAGAGTTCTACAGCAATGCATACATTGACAGACTCAGTAGGTACCCTTGTTTCATCCCAGAATTTAGAGATGCTGGCCTCATACCCTGCCACTTATCAACAAGCACTCGAATACCAAGTGTGCAGACACCAAATAAGAATCTGAGGAATTCCATATTTTTGTAACTCAGTTCATAAATGTCTGTGTGCTGTAGTATCAAAAGTTTTGCTTTGATCGCTATAAAAAATCTGAAACAGAGCAAGCAGCAGTTTCAGATACAGGTGACAGAAACACATCCTCCAAAAACAGCTCATTTATCACTCTCAGTGATAGCACAAGGCTAGAAAAAAATCGGAACACCATTCCCAGTTCATCTCCCTTCTACCCCACCAAAGTAAGACCTTGCCAGGCACTGACTCATCTTGTAGGCTCTGACTGTTTTCACCATCCTCCTGTTCCAACCCACAAAGCCTGAATTCAGCCTGCTGACTCTCTGTCACAGTACCAGCCTTTTGCTACTTTGTCAAGCATAGACCCTAGTCAGTCTCATAGGCTTCCATTTTCTCCAATCAAATTCTCAGAGAAATCATTTGACAAGCAGGAGATTAAGTGGCAGAAATACAATAGGAAAAAAGGGCCCACCAAGCCAGGTCAAAGTCCTGCAAGATAGATACTTTCTCCATCTCTGTCTATTACTATTGACAGGTATGAGAGAAAGAAACCCTCTTCCTTCACCGCCCCACCTCCCCTTGCCAAATATAGCAGCCTAATCCCTGCCCAAAATGCTATTGCCTGACCTCTCCCATTCCAACCCAAGAGTCACCGTTATCTCTTAATATCTTCTCCTTCAACTGTAGCCTATTGTTGTGGCACTTCTTGAGGCAATGTGTTTTGATCTTCTATATTTTTCACCAAGAATTCCCATCTCCTTTAGAAGGGGACCATCTCCAGACTGTTTTCTCTCACCTCTGCTCATTGCAATAGGGGGTGGTGACATCACTGTAGTACTATTCCCCTTCCTTTACCCTCCCTCTTGTTCTCAGATTCCATCCCCTGCCCATGAATTTCCAAGGGCTTACCCAAGTCCAGCTCTCTACTTACTTGTACCAAAACATTCTCTGTCTTCTCCCCACACCACATATCCACCAACAAGACATGCCTTCTCCCTGTTCCCCCAGCTCCCATATTGTGAGCAACTGGGGTACCATGACCACCACTAATTGACCAAAGTGCCTATATCAGTACAAATTGTACAAAAGGCAAATTGTACAAAAAGCAAATTAGTATGAAAAAACTACACTGGAAAAAACTACATTGGACAAAAGGCAAATTAGTATGAAGCCCCATGCTTATACTGGAGTAACTGAAGTAACCCCATTTTTCCACTACCACAAACAGAGCCAGGCAAATGCAAATACAATGGTTGTACCTCTGAACTGCATTGTGAACATGCATTCCCCTAGAAAAAAAACTACTATACCCTATTTTTTCTCACCGGGACCAAAACAGTCACATGTCTGTTTAACCAATCTACAATGTGTTTGTCAGGCACTAGATGGTTGTAAAACATAACACTGACTTCTTGATATCTGGTCTCAGCAACAAAAACCATGACCACCTGGCAGTCTGCTTTTCTTCATATCTGGCACGTGCTCTCCAAAAAGTTAATGTCTTTAACCAAAGTTTCTGGATCACTGCAAACAGCCTACTGAATACCCGTCAATATCAGAGAACTCACCAATATATTATTAGTGATCACAGTTACATTTCTCAATTGCATCACAAATTTCTCTACCCATTTCCACCCTACATGTATTCTTTGATCACTTCCAGTCCGTCCCTTGACTCTCTTATCTTCCACATCATTTCCAAATCCTGCACGTCTTAGGTAACCATCTCCTCTTGCATTGCCATTCACAGCAGGTGCAAAAGAATACAAAACTGTCAGCCAATGCGGGTTGATTTTCTAGGTTAGAAAGGACCAGTTTCGTCTTGTGCTGCCAGATGTGCAGTCAACAGGCTCTACTGTTTCTGAGGTTCTTGTCTGAGCAGCATCTCAGCTCTAGTGCTGGTACCAGTAAGGACTTCACAATCCCAGGAGATGTCTGTATCTCTGATGATTCTTGTTTTGCAGTGCAGGAAAGCTTGCCTCTTAGCCTGTCCCACTGTATCCAATTTTCTGTTAGTTGACTCAAGCCACCCACTCCCCTCTCCTCATTCTTCATGCTCATCAAAGTTTCAAAATGTGAAGAAATAGCTTAAGGTTATCCATTCCCTGTCCTCATACTCCTTTGCCATCTCTCAAGCATGGAAGCATGCACTAGGAGTCCCCCTTATTATTCCTTTCTACCTTGTGTAGAGAGATTCTTCTACTCCTGTGTCAGAAACAGCTGGGTTCTAACCACTTCTAAATATTGACTTTCCTCAGGTTTTGGGAAATGGCTCTACATTGGCAAGAGGCTGACTCAGTACTGTCTCTACCTCCTGTTCCATGTTAGCTGTCTTCACCAGACAGCTTGTAAGACCCATCACTCATCCAGGACCTATCTCATCCTGGGATGAAACCAACTGGTACAAGCTCCAGCCTCAGTAGAGGGTGGCCCCTGTGGATGTTCTAATATCCATTTGCTCTGCAGTCACTAATCCACAGTATGTTATGGCTGTTTGTAGGGCTGCAGAGTTCTACCTCTGTACTACCCCTAGCATGGATAATCCATCCACTACTTCTAGCTGAGCTTGTGAAGCTGAGGCTGAAAGTCACCTGCTTCTCATGCCAGCCAGTAAATATGTCAGCTGAGGCAGTGGGGAAGTTTCTGCCTAACTTGGAACTTAGAACCAGGATTTAGGTTAGAACCGAGGGCATGGTCCTTGTCAGAACAGTATCCCTTTTTTTGAAGGAGTACTACAAAAAAGCCAGAGGCTTATGAAGGAGTCCAAGACTCAGAAAAAGAACCAAAAAGGGAGCTGAGATTATTTGATGTGTAGGGGGCAGCAAAAGCCTTCGGAGGCAGAGGTCTTAGGATGAACTAGTGGGCAGGACAGTTTACCCCACTTTGACTGATGAAAGTTTACACTGTTTACCCCATTTTGAGTGGCCCTTGTGTTTGACCAATACAGGTAATGAAAGAATAATGCTGCTTCAGGTAGCCCATTAGATGGTGAGTCTACCTCCCAGCTTTGATTTATGGGAACAGAGGGAAACAGCAAAGCTTTGGGATCTGACAGCAGCAGCTTCACAGGGCAGATGTTGCTTTTGGATAAATGATCACAGTACCCTTGGCCAAGCAAAGGTACTGCTACATGGCCCTGTTTAGAGCTTGACTCTGCTACTGTGGAATCAGGAGAGCAGGAGCTATTCTCACAGTGCTTTGCTGAGAGTGAGAAACTTGGTTCACATATTCAGAATAAACCATAAGTATTTATCACCTGAAACAAATGCTCAGGGAACATTCAGACACACCTTTTCAGATGAGATAACTTGAGGTAGCTAACTGGCAAATTGGTTAAAAGGCACAAAGAATAGCTGTTAAGATGGGGGGGAAGAAACCCAACTTTCTTCTCTTATAAGAAGCTCCTTCATTTAATCTCTCTCCTATATGTAAGTCTAGAAATGACAGTAGCTCAGAGCGATCTTCTATTAAGACTCAGGAAGGCAACTTACCCAACTTCCAAGCCTTGTGTTAGCTAAACTATCTCACACACATATTGGTAGCCCCTTGCTAGGACTTGTGTAGAGGAGTAAGCACAGCGGCAGTGAAAGGACCCGGAGAATGCCGCTTCCAGAGCCGATACCATATAAGGCTAGAAGCTCCGAGATCGGAGTGTGGCGGTGGCAGCAGCAGCGAAAAGGGAGCCGCAATGAGAGAAAAGGAGAGAGGAAAGAGGATCCACAGGGGATCAGTAACTTACCTGAGGATCTCTCACAGTGTCAGTGGGAGGAACAGAGCTCCGGAAGCGAGGGGCGGATCCAGGAGTAGATAAACACCATGGGATGCGTATTGTACTACCGACCTGGAAAGAGAAAGCAAAGGAAAAGAAAAGAGTGAAATTGACCCATGATTATTCATCTGTGGAGATAGTGTCTGAGTGCCCATCGAAAGGACCCGAGGCATCAGACACATGCAAAAAAAAAAAAAAAAAGGGAATAGACTTATCAGCCAACGAAGTAAAGAGAGAGTATATAGCAGGGTTTGAAGATAAAAACCCATGAAAAGGATAGAAACGCAATATGGACAAATACAAAAGAGACTTTTTTTTATTAATACTAGGTTCCGGTCAGTCAAATTGATAGTAATAGCATAAGAACAGTATATAAATAGAATCACCAAGTTGATATAAATAAATAAATACAAGTTTTGATCCGAATCAGACTATGATTATCTATACCATTGAGTGGGTGTGAATATACAGAGGAGTGAGCAAGATAACTTATCGATAGTACCCATGAACCCCTAAGAGACACCAAAAAAAAAAAAGAGAGAGAGAAGAAACTCTCTTTTTAAACAACCCTCCCAACGAGTGACATCAAAAAATCTGAGTATAAAATAATAATAACATCCAAGATGTGGCAGGCAGGAAAGTCGGGATACCAACAGGTCATTGGGTGACTATAGAGAGTGGTAAAAGGAGACATCCTAAGTGCAACCACCACAACTTGAATCACAGAAGAGGTGGGTATTGAATGTGGCTGACATACAAGTGAAGTTTTCACAAATAAACTTGTCTTTGATTCTCATGTTTTTAAAACATAGGGAACTTTCTATTACCACGTGAATCAAATAGCATACAGATCTATAGTAGGACAGACTGTCAGATGGTGTCAAGCAACATAAGTCCATTGACTTCAATGATTCATCTAACTTCCAGCAGTTGTGAAACCAGCCCACTAAATGTATCTTAAATAGGTGTGTGTCCAAGAATAATTAAAATCAAGATTGGCAGGGTTTTTTAAAGGTATGCTTCAGCTCAGTTAACATTTATTGATGGGACATATCAATGGCAAATGTCTATACAAAATGTATTGTTTCTTAAGTATGATGTTTCCTTGTTTCTAATGGTTAAGTGGCCTGCCAAAAATCAAATATGCATAAAGTAAAATATTTATAACATTGTCCTTTTGCATGACATTTTAGACAAAAATGTGTTGAATACATCAATACTTTAAACTATTTTATTATTGGGAACATAATCTCTGAATACCACATGGCCAGTCATTCATTATAGAAGTATTGTTTTTAACCACACAACAAGCAAACAGGCGCTACAGTAATTTGTCATTATAACAGGGTGGCCTCTTCGTCAGGTCTTTGCCAGCCACCCTGCTCCTGGGGTAACCACCCGCTTCGCTCACCTGCCATGCCTTGATGGAAAAATATGAGAGTTGTTACTAAGGAGGGAGGCTAGGCTACCCATTACTCGCCCCACTGACAAGGGCCTTCATACCTACTCTAACCTCCCCTCCATAGGTCCCATGCCTCGCAGATGCTACTCTGGCGTTAGTTCTCTTTCCTATGGCTGGAGCAAACTAGGCACACAGTTGTAGCTCTTTTATACATTGCCGGAGGGCCACTCACACGCTACCTCTCTCTCACCAGAGTCCCACTCACTCCACTGGCTTTCACCCAGCCTCTTTAAGACTACCCTCTCTCAGGGGCCACACTCATACCACCCAGCCTCACCTGGCTTCAGGCTTAGCTCTCCTCGCCTTGGTCAGTCCTGGTGCAGTCTGTTGAGTGATTCCCACTACCCTCTCCCAAGTGTTGACCGAGTAATTCTACGACTGTAGGCCTATTTTGCTCCTAGCCCCTCACCGGGCCATTATGCCTGCACTGGACCTCCTCACTCACCCACACTCATGGGGCCACTCTGTTCATCACCCCTCTCACCCAGGGTTTTTCTTACTCGTCACCCCTCTCACTCAGGGTCTCTCTCGCACCCCCAGGCTTTCCCCTGCTGCCTGGGTGTGGCCCCAGGTCCCTTCTCCAGCCTGAGCTCTGTCTCAGGGCTCCTTAACAAGCCCTGGGCTCCCCCTGCTCACTAGAGCACCACCAGGGATGTAGGGCTGAGGTTATTAAGGCAACCTGACCCACCTTTCACTGGGGAGGTAACTGGCCTGGCATTTCCTGGGGGCTCCCATGCCACTAGGAGCCCCACCAAACCACACTTCTCTGGCAGGGTGCAGTTTTACGTCTTACCCAGGACAAAGGGGTCGCCCTCCACCCAACAGCCCCTGCCCTTACCTCCTGACTGGCCAGAGCAGCCTCTAAGCCTAATGTTACCTCCTTCCTCCTGCAACAAACTATAGCCCAGCTTATATCCCTGGGTCCAAAATGACTGCCCTCATCAGGGACCTGGCTGCTGCCTGTTTTCAGCTCTTAAAGTCATCAGCCAACTTTTTAAGCAAACAGTCAAACCAATCTTTCCAGTACTTTAACTTTCATCACCCCATCTATTGCTACATATTAAATTTTCCCTGCAAATTATTTTCATTCAGAAACCTGGCTGAGTATCATGTTTCGCATTTCCTGAATGTTTCTATAAACTCCTGTTCCTTTCACCTGGGCACCTGGTTCATCTGTATCCTCCTGCTGAGTCTATCTTGTTCAAAGCTAAGAACACTACTGATTGCTTTGGGTCCCAGTTACACAAAGCCATTAAGCTTGTGCTTAATTGCACTGAGCATTTGATTATGTGTTTTGATGAATCAGACCCTGAAGTCAGAGCTTTTAAGGAGCCACAGGTACCTCAGGTTTGAAAAGTGTTATTTAAAATGAACAGTGCTTCTACAACATGTCAGATCTGAAGATATGTTTTCTGTTATTATATATAGCCCCAATTTTGCAAACAATTATGGTTGTGCACATGAGTAATCTTTTTAAAATCTGTTTGACTTCAAGCTGGTTGCAGGTGTATTCAGTTTTATAAATCAGTATTTCAGAGATAATTGGATGAAAGGGTAAAGTCTGACATGTGATTCACAGGCAGGCGACCTTATTGCTGTTTCTGGCCTTACACTGTGAATCTAGAACATGAACTCATCCAGAAGTGAGACAGACTGTTCCCAAACAGATATGTCACTGAACAGTACACAGAGGCTGGTGTTTAAACATGGTAACTGCCAGAAGGCATTGGGATAATGCAATAGTCTTGGGCTGGTAATTTTATTTACTCTTCACTGTGATTCAACAAAATAATCTTTCTAACCATAACAACTGTTATAGAAATGAAAACAAAGCATCTTTTTATCTTTCTCTAGGATTGATTGGATTTGCTTGTAGATTTGTCAACTCCACTGAATTCAGGTCCTGCTGGGAAAGGACACCCAGTAATCCTAAGGCTTTTCTGAATTACACATGGGCCAATCCAGGATCACAACAATAGAGGTCCTGCCACGTACCCTTTGGCAGTATGGCACAGGCTCAGTCAAGGGAGCTTCTTGCACAGGCATAGTTGAAAGGGTTATGGCTGCCACCCTTTGCTGAGATCCTGGATGCTGGTGAACTTTCAGGTCAGGTACAGACATTACACTTTTACTTGTATAAGCAATCAAAAACTAGTCTATACCCATAACAGACTAGAAATTCAGCCCACATAGACTGGTTTAAAAATGGCAGAACCTGTTCTAAGATTTGTGCACCCCTCCCAGGGCAAACATGTGCTCTGTTTGGTACCAATCTAAACTATGCCACTTATTAAAAAACACATAACTTAGATCGATTCTGCTTTGGGCTTTTTGAATGTCAGGACCTAGCTGCAGAGCTTACCAGCATATCAGTGGATCTCCTGCTGAGAGCTTTGTAAGCTCACCAGCTACTCACCATGGGGTCTTCCCAGAGTCCCTGCTTTCAAGCAGCTCCAGAGCCCAGGGGTGAGTGCTGCTACTGTTTGCTCATCCCCTTCCTCTTCCCTCCCCACTGGAATTCAGCAACAGGGAAAAAGCAGGTGCCTCATGTTGCAGCAGGCCTCTTGTCTCCTTCCCCTGTACATGCTCACCATAACTACAGTGCACAGTCCAGTGGGGGGCTGTTCTGCCACACTTGCTCTGGATCTATTCCTGGAACTGACCTAAGCTAGTCCAGCCACAGCTGGAAACGGATCTTAAAGTCAACTTTACCTCTTCTCCCTCACTGCTCTAGTCCTGCAGCAAACACAGGTTGGCTTGACTAAAGGCTGGCTAATCAGTTTCCATTTTCTTTCCTTTCTCCTCATTTTTTCTTCTTTTCATATTGATGTTATATAAATATTCAGAGATCATATTTCTTGTGAGCAGCTTTATGAATGTTGTTCAGTTCCCCAAATGCTACATTATAACCTTTTATTTTCAGAAAATAAAATCTGTTGCACAGCAAAATGAATAATGTTTGCATTTTCACAGAGAAATGCCACAGACATTAAGACTAAATAGACTCTGCCCCTAGAAACAATCTAACTGCAGGAGGATGCAGATGGTTGATTTGAAGTCCTTTTCAATTCAGAGCTACTTGTTCTTAAAAAATGGACAGATTGAAAAAAATGTGTTGAGGGAGGGAAATGTCATTGCTGAAAGTGAAACCCATCCTATTTCAACAAATTCCAAACAGTTCAGTATGATACAAATAATTGCATAAGACTCAAATCATTCTTAGTTAATGTAA
The DNA here is from genome assembly GCF_000455745.1 of Alligator sinensis. Classification (NCBI taxonomy): domain Eukaryota; kingdom Metazoa; phylum Chordata; order Crocodylia; family Alligatoridae; genus Alligator; species Alligator sinensis. Next base: position 267,573 of record NW_005843002.1, on the reverse strand, counting down.
AACTAGCAGTTCTCAGCTTAGCATAGTTAACTGATAAGGGTTTCAAGCCTGCCTTCATGGTACCATCAGGTTTCTCTAGACCAGACACATCATAGTCTTTGCATTTTTTGTATCATGTGACTATGCTTGCATAACACACAGTCACATTTTCTCCTGTCATTGCACATCCATAGCCATCATTAAAATCAATGGAAATGTACAGTTATTATTTGAATTGAAAGTTAGTAATACACCTGATACTCATGTGATCTTCTGTGCTAGTGGTGCCCAACCCCTGAGACTTGTTGGCCAGATAAGAGGTGCAGGATCAATCTGCAGACTGGATTACATGCAGTCAGCTAGTCCATGGGTGGGGTCCAGCATCCTGGCCCAGCCCTGCATGCCTGATCCAGCCACATGCCATCCCAGCATCATGCACTGTATCATACTGCATCCTGGCCTGACCCTGCATACTGGATCATGCTATGTCTCAGTCTGAGGCTACATGCCAGATCATGCCACATGCCAGCCCAACCACATGTACCTGATCCAGCTACAGAGTGACCCCATGTGCCAGCTCAACTGCACACCAACACAATCTAGCACTCAAGGCTATGTTTTCTGGCCCAGGAATCTGGAAATTTGGCAGCAGGGGAGAGGCAACTTACACTGTTACCACTCCTCTGCCACCAAATTTCCAGACCTGTAGGGAGCCCCATGGGCCAGATGACACATCTCTGTGGGACAGATCTGGCCCGTGAGACCCAGAGGTTGAGCATAACTATTCTGTGCCATTAATGTAATCTGCTTGACATAGAAATTGAGCTCCCATCTTGGGAAGCTGGAAAATTCAGAATCGACCTCTTGCTTTATCCTCTGACACAAACAGTGGAGTAGAAGGAATGTCACGAACAGATGGTATTAAAGTATATTTTAAAGTAAAGCTTATTTCTAATTTCCAACTACACATAGGCTTATGGATTCATAAAGTGCAAAGTTATCAATCCTCATAAAGTCAAATATTTCACAAGTGTTTTCTCTCTCCATGTTTGCACCACCTAATGCATTTAAGTTGCCATCACATACTGTATAGTTCTTGGCTATAGGACTTGTAGCAGGCTCACCTTTCAGAGCTTGGGTTGAGTCCCAGGCTTGAGATCCTGCTGTTTTGATTGGTAGAGCCCATCCACCAATCAGGAGGCAGAAGGAGAAATAAAGACATGCCCCTTTCCTGAGGGGAGGGGGAGAAGAGCTCCCCTGGATCTGATTGAAGGCTGTAAACTGTCAGGTCCAGAAGATTTCAGGGGCGGAGCCCTGGAGTGTATAAAAGGAGCTGCGTGCCCAGCACAAGGGGCAGATGCAGCGAGGGACTCAAAAAGAGTGGAGCCAAGAAAAGCTGGGGTGCTCTCCCCCAGCAGGCAAGAGGCCCAAGGTTCCTGAAGCTGCCACTGAAGAAGCAGCCTTGGTAGCAGTGTGAGAAAGCTTGGGCTGTTGACAGGGACGATGCACAGAAACCTAGCCCTGGGAGTGGTGTGAGACTGCTCAGGCCCATCGGTGCATGGAGCCCAGCCTTTGGGAGGTGCAAGCGGTGGCTCAAGCCTGCAACCCCAGCAGGGCCGGCAGGCCACACAGTGTGTGGGGCAGTGCATGGGGCAAAGGCCTTGGGGCTACAGTGAGGCAGCTCAGGCCCCATCTCCTGGCAAGCGGCCAGGTCCCACGGTGCGCAGGGCAGCACACGGGGCCCAAGCCTTGGGAGGCAGGGAGCAGTGGAGGCTGCTTGGGTTAGCCACCCAGCATGAGGATGGCCAGCCAGAGCCTGAAGGGCACGGCCTGTGCTAAGAGAGCCCTCAGTGCCAAACCAGAGTACAGGGAAATGGTAGTGCTGCAGCATGAGGCCCAGCACCTGGGAGCCAGCAGCAGTGGTGCAGCAGCTGAGAGGAGCTGAGCCCTCGGTGCCCATAGTGGAGCATAGGGTGGGGAGGAGCCCAGCAGAGCAGGAGAGGCCTGGAGAGGCACTCCAGCAGAGGAGACCCCATCGAGCTTCACCCTGATCACCGCCACCTGAAGGAGTGAGAGTTATTGGGCACTTGGGTCCCACAGGGGAAAGGCGTTTGGGGTGAGCAAATCCAGAGAAGGGGCTAGGTGAACAGCCCTCCACCTAGTCAAGGCCCCTGGTGCTTCCTGGACACCCCACAAGTGACCCCATTGGAAGGAAGGCTCTCTTGCCATGGGTCAGAGACTACATTAAGGAATAGATGTTATTAAAATTGTTCATGTTTGTGCCTTATATTTTGTAATTGAAATGTATTGTGATGTTGTAAATAGTGTTATTTAGGGTTTGACCTTGGTTATTGGTTAGTGTTCACTGTGTAAACATATGTATATGATATTTAGTTTTATGTATATTATAACTTAATACATTGTATATAGTTAAGAACTTTGGGCTTGGGCTAACTCTATAGACAAAAGAGAGATATGTTTGAAATTCTGGCATCCCTCTCACAGCACCCCCTCCTACCTACCCATCCCATATAATTGAGAATAGGGCACACCCTTGGGTGTACCTGTGTTACAGGACTAATCCTGCTGTGATCACCAGCAAAGCTGATTTGCTAACATACTTCTCAGTGAAAGGGTAGAAAAATCTCACCCTTTAAATGAGAAAAATGCCTCAAACAAAGTAGTCCTTATCCCAAACCTTCATAAAAAGCTTGAACCAGCCCATAACTTAAAGATCTGAGACGCTTTTTTAAAAAGAAATAACATTCCATGTTATTTTCCATCTGCATGTTCCTGATGTGGGTGGAGCCAGAAAAATACTGTTGCACCGTGGAAAAGTTTTACAAAGCATTATTTAACCAGGAATTGTATCTTTTCCATAGAATTTATAAATGACCCTAGGCACATCTACATGAGACACTGTAATGAGCAGTAGCCTAGTCTACTGTAGTACCAAGAACTGCAGATGGTAACTAATATCCTGGTCTAAAATGCAGTGGTAATCCACATGCTCCTCTATGGATATGAGACATGACTGACATATCAAAACCATTTTAAGTGCCTGGAATGGTTCCATCAGTGTTGCTTCAGGAAGATCCTTCACATTAGATGGGAAGCCCACTACAGCAATGCCAGCATCCTCTCTGCAGCTAACATAATCAGCATTGAGGCAAAGATCATGAAACATCAAATCCACTGGGCTGACCACTGTGTGCGGATGGCTGACACTCATCTCCCAAAACAAGTCCTCTTCTTCCAACTCATTCATGGTAAGTGGACCCGTGGAGGACATTACAAGGAAAGCATACTTTAAGAAGGCTGGCATCAACCCAAGAAATTGGGAAGTGCTGCCTGGTAACAGGTCTCAATGGCACTGCACCAAGCTACAGCCCACTTCAAGCTCCATCAAGCTACAGCCCACTTCATAGAGAACCGTCTTGCTTGGGAAGCTGAGAAACAGCAGAGGAAGAAAGAAAGCGCACAATATCCTGGCCAACAGCTGTGCCCCGCTCTGCCTTTCTGTCAAGGCACCACCTGTCATATTGGTGGAAATACTTGCAGAGCATGGCTTGGACTCCTCAGCCACCTTAAAACTCACTCCCTCTCCCCCCGGCAGATAATATCTTCATATTGAGGGATAGCCAAAGGGGGGTTCTGGAGGCAAAACCCAATCTTTAACCAAAGGATGAATGGGTGTGGAAAACTCCACAGGGAGATCCTTGGAGAGATTTGTTTTCCAAACACAACCTCCTTTGAAATCTGCCATGGGTTGAACCAATCCTCTCCAGCTGAAGTATAGGGTTGTGCGAAGCTTCGGTAGCCAATTTGATTCCGAGGAGATTCAGCCTGATTCAGTGGCTGAATCTCCAAATCCAAATCAAATCAGGAGACCCATTAAAATGTTCAAATCAATTTGGAAGCCTCCGAATCGATTTGGAGAGTTTCAGAGGTTTGGCCATAGACTATATGGGCAGCAGTCATTGATGATGCTGGACACAGCTGCCTCCAGCTGGTAGGCCTGTTGTGGTGGGTGGAGGGGGAGGAGAGCGGGGTGGGGGGTAGATCAAGGCCTCCACAGCGAGGGAGGGATTGGGGCTGGGACAAGCTGCCCAGCTGAGGTGGGGGGGCATGGGACTCAGGGAATGGGGTTCCCGCCACTGCGCACCACTGGTCCGGGAGCTGCTCTTCTGGTGGCTCTCACCACTGGTCTGGGAGGGCATAGGGGCGGGCTTGTGCCTCTGGATCTATGCGGGGTGGGCTGGTCTGGGCTGCGCTCCAGATAGGCAGTGGAATGTGCTGGGAGTGGGGGTATATGCCCTCCCACCACTCAGCCAGCAAGGGCAGGAATGTGCAAGACAGTGCCACTGCACTGCCTCGGACAAGCGGTGCACAGCAGCAGAAGTCGCTTCAAACTCCCTGTGCCTCCCAGACAAGCCGTGGCTTCACCCTGCCCTGCCTCAGCTGGGCAAGCAGCAGCAGGGCATGGGATGGGTGTGTGCACCCAGATCAGGGCAGGCCTGGCAGCAGGAGCTATCAGGAGTTTTAGGGTGGCTGCAGCCCCACCATAGCCCCCACTCCACTGCACTGTGGGGGGCAGGTAGAGCCAGGCCTGCACTCCAGGCAGTAAGCCTCCACTGCTGGGCTGCACCAGCCGCAGCCCAGAGTGCAGCCCTGGCTCCACCCATCCCGCAAAGTGCAGCATGGCAGCGGGTGGCTGGGGATAGCCTCCCAAAATGCAGTGTCGCCTAGCCGCCCTGCCCCGATCCAGGTGCACACACCCACCCCCATGCCCTGCCGCTGATTGCCCAGCCAGGGCAGAGCGGGATGACACTGCGTCTTGTCCGGGAGGCACGGGGAGGCTTAAGTGGCTTCCGCCACTGAGCGCCGCTTGTCTGAGGCAGTGCAGTGGCACCATCCCACGTCTCCCTGCCCCAGCTGGGTGAGCAGTGGAGAAGGCATAGCCCCCACTCCCAACACCTCCCTCTGCTCGTCCGGAGCACAGCCTGGCCCAGCCCATCCTGCGCAGATCCTTGGGCACACCTCCGCTCCCATGCCCTCCCAGACCAGCAGTGACAGCGGCTGGAGAAGCCACTGGAAGAGCAGCTCCTGGACTGATGGTACACAGAGGGGAGCCCCCCTCTCCATGTCCCATGCCCCTCCACTCCAGCTGAGCATCTTGTCCCAGCCCCAGCCCCAATCCCTCCCTAGCTGTGGAGATGTTGATCTACCCCCCTCACCATGCCCCTTCCCTCCCCCTCCACCCACCACAACAGACTTACCAACTGAAGGCAGCTGTGTCCAGCGTCACCAAGGACTGCTGCCTGTAGTATATGGCTGAATCTCCAAATAGGCACCAAGTCTCCAGATCCAAATTGGCCAAATCAAATCACCAGTGATTTGAATCAATGTCCCTCCAAATCGGCCAAATCTGTATCTGAAGTGAATACTTGCTGCTTTGCACAGGCCTACTGGAGAATCTATATGCATGTGTGGATTCATGTGTGGATTATGAAAAAATGGGCACAGGTGAAGTGGTGCACCACTGCATAACATGTACATATTTTTTCTCCAGTTAGAAATAAATTAGACGCTTTACTAATATGCCACAGTCATAAGGACCCAAGCAAAAACAAAGACAAACGTAATTGGATTTTGAGGGAAGGGGACTACCAGCTCTAGGACAGGGCAGGCACCTCATCTCAAGGGAGTGCAGCTGTTACTCCCCAAGCCTGTCCATGGACAGAACTACTGCCTCCACACATGGATCCCCCAGACATTCCACCATGGCCACAAAGTGCTCCCCATTGCCTTTCATGCATTACACTTGCCTCCTCCAATATCCCTTGGCTGCACTCTTGTTTCCCATTATCCCACATATCATCCCCATGATCAGCCCCACTCCATTGAGCCCCAACCTCCATCAGACCCTACCATCCCCCTCATACCCCACTGAGTCTTAGCCTGCCCCCCACACTGCACAGATCCACCCCCATCTCACCCCAGTACCCCAGCCCCTCACGATCCTCCTCACACTGTGCCACCACACAGCTCAACCTGCTTTCGATATTACCCCTCACCATCTCTGTTTTGTTGTGGGTTTGCATCCACTAAGAACACAGCTACCCAAGTACAGGTTCTTAGGTAGCAGCACACCTTTACTGGATATGTTGGGAAGTGAGCAAAGAAACATTATCAAAAGTAGATAACAGATAAGATAAACCACTGAAGTCATAGATCCTCCAATGCTTAGAGATTCAAGGACAAATGTGGTTAATTCATGCTCCCAAACACTTCCACTGCTTTGCTACTATACCCTATCAAAATGAGGGTATGCTTGTATTAGTATACCTTCTTAAATTCTATGGGGGTGCAAATATAAAAACAATAGCTATGTTGGTGACAGTGTCTTGTCTTAAAAAAGAAATTCTTAAGAATTTAATTTTTTTGCAAAGGTTCAGTCATTACTAAGCTAGAAAAGGCCCATCATGGATTAGAAAAAGCATCTTGTTCTTTTCAGGACTGACAAGCCACAACATCACAAATACCTGCAACCTTTTCTGGGTTTTTTATGTTTTGTTTTGTTTTGTTTTTTGTAAAGACCTTTATGACTTTTCAAATTGTATCCCATTGTGGCAAGAACAATAAATATTTCTTCTGGCTTTAGAAAAATCTCCTGACACAGGTCTTTTAATACCTTTAAAAATCTTTAGTTTAAGCTATTTCTATTATTTTGTACATGCTCTTTGAAAGCAAGAGCAAATGGAGTACAAATTTTCACGCAGGCTTAAAATCCTATATGCAGAACACAGCTAATATTTTTTTACTAAAAAGACAAGCTAGCTGATTGCTTTGTGGTACAGAATTCTATCAAATATATAAACATAGATGTTCTTTGTTTCTTAGAGTTATCCGAATATTTCTTCACCTCACACGGAATCCCAAGCTTCTGAGGTTTCCTTATCTGTCAATTTAGACCATTACCGACTCTCTATACCTCAGGACAGAGATTAGTTTAACCAAGCCACTTCTGACATGGCAATCTGTTTTCCTACTGTGATGTTAAAGCCATCATGATCACTTTGGGCAGACAGCCAGCATTTGGGGTCTGATCATAAGTCCTGGGAAGTCAACAGTGCTTCTCTTTTCTTCAGAGGTCTTTGCATCCACTCCTTGGACCCTCAGTATTAACAAGTAAAGGATAAGGACAGTTGCTGTTAAACACACTAAGGTTATTAATAACAGCAAGGAGAGACACTAAACTGGAACTAAAGGAAAGATATGACACTAAAAAAATTGCTTTGGTAGTGCAAAACCCTGCTGATTTCCCTTTGAAAACAAAACAAAAAAAACCTGCATGAAGAGAAAAGGCAAGCTACTTTTTAAAATGTAATTAATAAATTACATACAAGACACTGAATATCTTGGTAGCACTTTTCAAGTAATGCTGTAATAAATTGTATCTGACATTCAAACGCTTGGAATATGACTCCACAGAACCTGATAGAAATAAATTGCAAACAATTGAATCTGATGCTCTCTTTTAAACTTTTCCCTAGAGCAATAAACATAGTAATTGTAGAAAGCAGAATGTTTCTTCTTTTTTATTCTGTGTTGTACATGCTGGCACACAGAGATGTGATGAGAGCTGATCTGAACATTTTCACTACATGAAATTTCATGGACCTGAAATGTTGCATGGGACTTAGGGGTTTTGACAAAACTGTGATCAGGAAGGTTTGTGGACTGAAACTCATTTGTATTTGTAACCCGGGCGGTACTCCAAAAGGTACCCCCTCTCCAGCTGAAGGGATCAAAGCAGGTGCACAAGCGCTGTGGGAGGTGTAGGGACTCTCCTCCCCCTATAGAGCAGAGCCAGGCCACCACTGGGGACTTAACCATATACCTTTTAATGAGGGAACTATGCCTGTTATGTTCCCAGTATTATCAGGGGGTATAGTGAACACTACAATGCCCCAAGGGGCAGGCTTCAACAAAGGTTAGACACTTACAATCATTGGCAAAAGACAGGGTTAACAAAATATAAAACACAAAGAGCAGAGCAAACAATACTGGTTGGGGAAATATAAAAAGGCACAAAATACAAAATGTCAAAGGACAAAGAAATATAGCGCCTAGGTACCTGGAGGGGGGAAAAACACAATGGCCCATTTCCACTGCATGAGGAATTTCTCCTTACTAGCTCACTCACCCCAAGTCACCAAATCAGGAACTTGAACTTGGATCTCCTATGTGGTAGGCAAGAACACTGCCACACAGCCACCAGCACTGGTACTGCTCCAAGCTGCTCGGGGTCTTGACCTTCCTGGAGCCCTGGCCTCACGTCGAGCTGCTTGGTCTCTGATTGGAGGAGCTGGAAGCCGAGCTAGGAACCCCTCAGGTCGCTGCTCAGATCCTTGCTGAAGCAGGAAGCCTCTCCTGCTGGCCACAGCCTCTCGTAGGGGATCCTGGAGCCCAGTAGGAAGCCTCTCCTGCCGGCCACATGCCGTGCTGCTGAGGGTCTAACTGCTGCCTGCAGGTCCCGCTCCTTCAGGCTCTTCCGGGGCAACTGCTTCCACCCCACTGGCTCAGCTCTTGCCAGCTCTTTGAAGCTCCTTCCTCGTGGTCCCCCGCTGGTCTCTCCCCTGAGTCAGCTGTGCTGCCCCTTTTTCCCCCTCCAGGTGACCCAAGGGGCCAATCAGGGGACATGAGGGGTGAATCTCTGGGCCTGATTGGTGAGGAAAGGGAATCCCAAGTCCTCCAATCATCTTTTGCCCTTTCAAAACCCCTGGGCTAGGTTACTGCCAGCTAGCCCATCACATATTCTTTAAGCTGGTGATAGGGCAGCCAGGATGTGAGAGATAAAGGTTCAAGTCCCTACTCTGCCTCATTCAAAGTGATTTCAGATGAAAATCTGCAGTGAATCAGGGAGAACAGAGACATAGGATCATAAGAAAGTAGGGCTAGAAGGGACCTTATGAGGTCATCCAGTCCAGTCCCCTGGTCAAGGAGGGATCATCCCTGACTAAACCATCCTAGCCAAATATCTGTCTAACCTGCTCTTATTTCTAGGTTAGACGGACCTTTGGCTGGAATGGTTTAGTTAGGGATGATCCTGCCTTGAGGCAAGGGGCTGGACTTGATGACCTCATAAGAGCTCTTCCAGCCCTATTTTTTTATGTCTCTGTTCTGTCTGATTCATTGCAGATTTTCATTTGAAATCACCCTGAATGAGGCAGAATAGGGACTTGAAACTGGATCTTTCACATCCTGACTGCCCCATCACCAGCCAAGTCTCTCCTACACCTTTACCCCAAACACAAGATGAGAAAGTGAGAAGGACCTTTTCAAATAAAAAACTCAAGTGTTGCTCCAAAAACCAGACATTTCAACACAATTCCATTTTTGTGAAAACACTGCAATGGAGTCAAAATCTTTAAATGTGGGACAAAGCCAAATTTAATTATCTTGGGAGTTGCCATGGAACAGAACCGGTGTCCTCCAGCAAGCTCCGACTGTGATATGGCATATCTGGAAAATTATCCCTCCATTGAATCTGAGAGTAAGCTACATGTAGTATACAGTTAATTTAATAACTATTCTATGCACACACCACACACAGTTATTTTCAAATGTAAATAGTGGTGCACCACTTTTACTGATAAAGGGGCTTGTACTATATCTTTCAGGAGTATCACTAATTGCAGGAACCAAATATTCCTGCTACTGAATATCTTAGGGAAGGAAACTGAAAAACTTGGTGAAATTCTTTCTGGGGAGTTTTGTTTGTTTGTTGTTTGGGGTTTTTTTTTTAAAACATCCATTCAGGTGGAAAACATTTTCAGAACATTAATTTGGCAAAGAGGTGAAGTCTTCCTACAAATCTATAGAAGGAAACATCCCTCCCATTTTATTCAATAAAATACTGCAATGATTCCACACCCTAGAATTTTGCTGTTGACTGTATGCTGGATTGCATGGCCACTAAAACCTTGCAACAGGAGTAGGGAATAGAAATCTGATCCTTTTGCACCATATAAAAGGAAACTATGACTTGAAATAAAGGAGAAACAACTCTCTCAGTAGTTAGTAATAAGGGACATGCAACATTCAAACAAGGAACATTTATTCACTGAGTAGACAGCCAGGCTAGTTCACACCCCTGTAGCAACTTTCATCTGATGATTTCCAAATGATCTGCATACTATAAACAATTAACTCCCCCAATGATCCAGTGATGCAGGTAAGTATTGCTCCTATTATAAAAATGGGTAAATCAAAGCACAGAGTAGGAAAATGCTTTTTTTCCCAGGGTCATGCAACAAATTGAAAGAGGAGCTGAAAAAAGAAAGCATGTAATGAATATTCTTTTAATAAGCCTGAAGACATATATTCTCTGCTCCTTCAAGAAAACTACCAAAGCCTTTATAATAAAAATGACTGAATAAAGGCTAATACTGCCATAATACTATACAACTTCTTTTATTACACAACATATTTTACAGGCTACATTCATATATGTACGGCTTCTGGATTAAATACCCATTGTATATTATAGATAGTGGATGATGTTCCATCTATACTACAATCATCTTCCCATGGACTTCCTCCAGCATCATATGGCTGGAACCATAGGAACCATTCTGACTCAGCAACACTACTTTATAAGGTTTTAAGTAATAATTTTATATCTAGTTCCATTACCAGGGCAAGGGCAGATCCAGAGGGTACATGATGGCACCCCCCTTTTTGGACCACTGCCAGAACAGCAGCTGGGAACTTTTTTTAAGACACTTTCTCCAGATTAGCCTGTCTCCCCTTCAGTCCAGCTGGGGTGAGACAGGCATGGCTCTGGAGTTTCTTCCACCCTTCGTCATAAAGAATAGAGGTAGTGGCAGTGGCAGTGGCAGGTGAGAGAAGTCACATGACACTAAGCACAGAAGAAAGGATTTTACCTGATTTTGGGCCTTAAGAAAAGTTTCCAGCTTCTGCTCCTACAGGGTAGTCTGCCCATCCTGGTTGCTTGGGGGGGCAGGCGGGATACAGATGGGAGAGGCTGGAGAGAAGATACAGCCCACACATGCAGCCCTGGGCTCCTGCACCTCCCTTTACAAAAGCCTGGATCTGCCTATGTATCAGAGCAACATAGTTAGTCTACTGTCATAGGAATTTGGTCAGCATGCTGAGACTAAGGAAGCTTATGGCTTTACCAGCACAGCTTTGAGCTCTTTTGCTGACATTGCTGGAGTACTATCAGATGCGCCTGGGAATAATGTTATGACAACTATGAGAAATGTTAGCATGTGAGCCTTGTAAAAATGATTCATGCAGGATAGGAGAATGGCACAGCTACCTTCAGCTTGAATATTCACATAGAAGCTTCCTAATGAGAGCTAAAACCAAAATATTACACATTCCTATTAGTCAGTTATTTGCCGACCAAGCTCTTTTTTTAGTGGTATGATGATGATTCTTCTTTTGCATCTTTTTTTAAAAAAGGACTTTCTTATTGGTTTAAAAAAATCATAGTTTTCAACTCCTCCAGACCTCTGCCTTTTGTCTTAAAATTCCAGGTAAGCTTCTTATTAATTTCTCTATCAGCTTATAAAAAGGGTGAGTCAAGGAATAGGGAGGATTGTTTCTGATGTGGAGGAAGCTAGATAGCAAACACTTTATTTTTCTTTTTTTTTAATACACTCACCCATTTTTTCTTGGCATTTTTATTGTATGATAACAGTATCAAAATCAGTTTATGTATATTTTTATCAGAGTAGAAGCGAACTAAATTCATATGACAACTAAATAGGGAGGAAAATGTATTATTCTAATGGCTGCAGTAAAGGAGACTGAAACACACAAACAGTTGGGGGGGTAAAAAGGAAGGGAAGCACATATGTTCAAGTGTTTTTCAGAGCTTACATGTAACCTCAATAGACAAAAGATGGAACAGGAAACAAGATACAGAGAGGTTAGGTACAGAGAGGTGCCTTCATTAACATCATATAATAAGTAAGTGACAAAGTCTAGAGAAAGATTTAGGTTTTTTTGACTCCCAATCTAATCCTATAGTCAATATACTGCAATGCCTTATTGCTCTGGTCCACAGTTTCATTTGTGTCACATTTTCAGGATGTGCTTGATAATCCAGTCTCCTCTCTTTAAAAAGTATCTGGACTGGTTTATCATTCACCAACTGCTGGTAAGGAGTTGTTCTTATGTAGCATCCTCCACTGTTTAATTTAACATAATTTGCTTGACTGTCTGTAGGCATTATTCCATAGATGATGCATAAGGGGTGAGGAGCACTTCTCCGCACTCCTGCTGCCACCCCCACTACTTATTTCAGAGTAATACTGGTTTGTTTTTGCTTTAGTTTAAGTTAATTAACCATTTAAGCTAAACCAAAATGATCCAATCTAACCAAAATAAGTGTTTACATAGGAGTTCAAACACCTTAATATCTGATTTTCATTAAACAGAACAATTTCGTAATGTAAACAAACCAAGCTGTCCAAGACACCTTTTAGACCTCTGTTTTCTGTTCACCCTTTGTCTTGTGTATGGAGTACTTCAGGATAGGACTGGAACAGTTCCTATGGAATGACATGCAACAAGCCCCCTTTTAATTTTACATGATTTGTATGTCTATATCCTTATATAATAACAATAAATAATAACCGGAACATAAAATCTTTAAGCGCACTGAGTATTATGCTAATGTAGACTCTCAAGACATGTCTACACTTCCTCTGGGGCATGCTAGGAAGTGGCTGCTACTTGCGAGCTAAACAGAGACCTTACTGCATCTCTGGGCAAATGCCAATAAGCTTTGTCCTAAACAACCTCATTGGTGCACATGCAACACTGTTGGGAGGCAGCTGCACTGCATTGGTTCCCAGGCTCAACACGCCTGTACCATGCCTCACTGCAGCACTCCCCACTGTGAGCCAGAGGTATCCCTAATCTAAATCAATGGAAATTCTACCACTGATTTCAGAGGAACCAAAAGTTCACCTCTAGTCACCTAGTGTATCACCTTTTAATTCAAATTCCCTTTTAACTGAATATATTTAAGCATTAACATGAGTCCTAGTTCTAGCCTCCATATTCTTACCTTCTGATCTAACTCCTCCACCTTCTCTTTGCTTTGATTTATTTTAAAACTCAAGATACAGAGCAAGCTGACAATGGTTTCCTTTTATTTTCCCAAAAAAACCCTTTCATTTAAGTACTTCCATCTACTAGAGCCACAAACAAGATTTAAATATATTTTCATCGATATTCTAAGGAGAAAAATACATCATTTGAGCAGCTATTATACCCTTCCCAGTAGAAGAGACCTTATGTAACTTTCTTTCTTTCCTAGTTTTTACTTTTGATATTTAGACAGGTTCAAAGTTGATCTGAAATGGAGCTATTTTATTTATAATCATAAAATTGAAAAATTACCCTTTCCCTTTAAAAAAAATCCCAAGGAATAAACCTTAACTATAGGAGCTATTCCCAAAGCAAAATATTAGAGCAAATTTAAACATAACTAATCGAATTATTCTTCCAACTGGAAAAGAAAAACTGTCTTGCTGTGTACATTGAGCAGTCCTTTATCTTCCCTTAATGGGAACAGAGTCTCTATCTTGTTTGCTACTAGTAGTTTTAAATAATGGGACATATTAGTGGGCAATGTTGCCTAGTCAAAATGGTACTGAAGAGGAAGTCACCATATTGAGTTTCATTCCTGATTCTTTGTGACACACCTTTTTTTTTTGTGCTTCTGTTTCACTTTGCACCCTTTGCCTCTAACTTAGCAGAGACTGTCTCTCACTTTGGTTATAGTGCCTCAGAAAATGGGGTTCTGATATCAGAGCCTTAAAGTTCTGCTGGTATATGAAGTCTCCATGATGAAAAGCTTAGAAAAACTTGACAAATGAGTAATTCTGGATTCCCATCCTCTCTTATTTTTCAGCAATCTTTATAGCTGGTTAGTTTACATATAAAACCATCGTTCATCTGGCACAGGATTTCCATACCTGGCTGCTTTTCAGTGCTTAGCACAATATTATGAGCTGTCTGTTTTCCCATTGGTATTCACTGCACCTACATGATGTATGATACTGAAGATGAGTTCATTAGATGAGCTTTCCTCTTTGATTGCAGCTATGTTCCACATCTCTTTCTTTGCCACTTTTGCTGCCTACATTCTTTTGCAAAAGTAATTCCTGTATTTTCTGCAGGTATCCCTGGACCTGATACAATGCTCTTTGAAGTCCATGAAAAGATTCCCACAGATTTCAGTGGACATTGGATCATGTCCCTTCCCCTCTTCCCCCAACATAGGCTGGATGTTTCTGACTGCTTAATGTCACAATAACACCACCTGCTCCTCTGTCTCTAAGCTCATTTGGTACATTGTATTTTGCCTGTCTTTGGACCACATCATTTATTAAGTCTGCCTGCAAAATGCCAACATTTATCCCCTCCTGGATTTCTGAAATTTCAGTACCTCCACACATGTTTACAGCATGTGGCAATTCTAGTTTGGATTCTGTTGACATCCAAAATAAAATGACTGTGTCTTTGATGCCCAATATTAACCAGTGGAAGTTCACATTTTAAGTTCATTGTGCAGACTCTTGAATTTGTGCATAGAAGTAGGCACTCTGCATTTTGTAACTACTTGTTTTTATACCTAATTTTCCCTAGTCTCTTTTGAAACACATGCCCTTGTTAAGTATATTCTTCCTGAAAACATTTCTGCAGTGTTTTGATGTCTGTGGAACACACTGTTTTTCTCTATTCAGTGGTGCAGGCTGCTGCTAACTATGTAAGAATCTTTCCATATTCTTGAATGTAATGAGGCAATCCTTACTTAAGGACTTTTCTTTTCCAGTACATTTGCAGCTTCCCATGACTTAAACATAATATCCAGTTTAGAAGTTGGCATGCTTTCACAAGCCACAGGGAATGGAACAGAGGAGTTGACATTATAACCTTTTTTATTTATCGATTAGGCTGTCTTGCCTGCTGCTTGGGGCATAAAATATGTATTCTCAGTAGAAGCTAGGGATATATAAATAATGTAAACTTCACTCGGTGCACCTGATACCATGATTCAGTAAAAGTTTTAGAATATCAGCAAACTGAGCACAGTGCTAACTGCTCATGCAATGGTGAACAAGAGCTTCTAAGCAGCCTGTCATGAGCACTGATGTAAAGAGGATTAGGTAAATCATACAGAATGAAATTGGATGAGATATTGCAGCTCTGTTTGCCTAGACATTTATATCACAGTGCTTTCCAAGAGCCTATCTAATATAACACAGGTTCTACACAGGACCTATTCTAGCAACAGTAGGTATAGCACAGAATCACAGAGAAGTAGGTTAGTCTAACCCAGGGGTGTCCAACCTTTTTGAATGTGAGGCCGGATCATGAACTTTTTATCACCCAGTGGGCCGGCGAGCCCTATTCAAAGATGTCACCGGAAGTGGTATCATATCAGGAAGTGATGTCACGTGACCTTTGACACCAAGGAAGTTGCAGAGGTTGACATGGCGCTGGTTGACATGGCATGCATGCCCTGGTTGACATGGTGCTGCAGAAGCTGCTTGGCTACAACCAGGTTGGCCTGGTGCTGGAGAAGCCGCAGGGCCAGGCCGGGTTTAACCTGGGTCCCGCCCAGCCTGCCAGTGCCATACCCGGGTCAACATGGTGCTGCAGGACCCGCCTGGGCAGAACCAGGTTGGCACCAGCCAGGAAAAGCAGCATGCAGCTGGCCGGTGCAGACCCGGCCGGGCTCCTCCCGTCCTCAGCAGCACATGAGAAACGGCCCCCTTGGGGCCTTGCACGTGGGTGGCTGGGCCCGGAGAGCCGCAGCGCCCGGGGGGAGACTGGCTGGGGAAGCAGACGCCGCCTTGCTGTGGGGCAGGCAGGGCAGGGCAGGGCAGGGCAGCGGGGCTGGCTCAAAGCGGGCGAGTGAGGAGGTAGGCGCA
>NW_005843002.1:250873-251479 GCF_000455745.1 Alligator sinensis | reverse complement strand
ACTCCGCACAACCACCCCCGCCAGGGGTCAGATAAAATGGCTTGGCGGGCCGCATGGCAGCCCGCGGGCCATATGTTGGACAAGACTGGTCTAACCTGTTCTTAAAAACTTCCAATAACCACTACCGCTCTAGATAATCTGTTCCAGGGTTTAACCACCCTCATTGTTATTAAGTTCTTCCTAGTATCCAACATAAATTTTCCTTGTTACAATTTAAGATCATTACTTCTTGTCCTGACCCCCAATTTGCTCTTCTTCAGGGTAAATAATTCACTAGCAATGAGCTACTGCACAGTAGCGCTGGCAACAGAATTCATACCTGCCGATGCTACATCACCATAGCAGTGAGCTACACTGCCATAGTGATGAGCTATGGTGACGTAATGTCTTGTGTAGACACACCCAGTGCTCTGTAGGAATATTCAATGCTGAAAATACTGCAGTTACGTTAGTACAATACTACCTAAGCTCTCTCTCCCAGGACTGCATTTTGTCATGTAATGGGTGGGTCCAGGATTGCAGCAGCTAGGGTGTGGTCCAGTGAAGAAAAGGAAAGTGCAGGAAAAAAAGGAGATGGTACAAGCAGAGCAGAGGCAACGGGGAATC
>NW_005843002.1:248545-250863 GCF_000455745.1 Alligator sinensis | reverse complement strand
TCCCTCTTTTCCCTGCTGCTGCTGAATTCAGCAGCAGGAGAGAAGGAGAAAAGGGAAGAACAAAGAGCAGCAGACTCCAGGAAGAGCCTGCGCCAACCAAAAGTGCTCTCTGCAGGAGCTGTGCTGAAGTACCAGTGAGCTTACTGTGCATGTGGCAGCACAACCAAAAGGGATCCGCACAACCCCTGGATCCACCCCTATGTCTGTTAAGCAGCATCACACAGTGGAGCCCAATCTACCATCTCTTGCAACTTTTTAAAAGCATCAGCTGTCATACAATTATTCCTTATGGTTTTGTAGCTGATTATACCAGTCTAGTGATGCAAATTGACAGTTAGATACTTGACCCTTGAAATAAAGGCAAGCCATTGAAAAATGCAGTCCATGTGAAAGTGTATTTTTCAAAGACAGTTGAGAAGAAAAAACCCCACATTTTTAAGCATTTTTACAAATAAGAGAATAAAGGCAGTTTGGATCTAGCTTCACGTTTTAAAACATTCTTTATGAAAGAAAACCCTGTATTTTGTAGAGTGAATATGCAGGGGAAACTGAATAAAAGTCCCAGGATTTCCAAAGAACTTAGTAGCCAATCATGCTTTCTCATTTGGCCACGAAAGTACACTGGTCAGATTTTTTAAAGTTGCCCTTGGGGACTAATTATTATTTGGAACTGGCCAAAGCATATTGGACCTATGTAAGATCTGGGCTCTTTTGAAAACTAGGCCCTTGTTTAGCTCAATAGCTACTAATCTAAGGACAGTAGAGGCAAATTCAATCAAAATTATTTTGAAGTTCCTAAAGGTTCTTCCTGGCATGATAATTACTGTGTTCCCATTTCTGTTAATGACATCTAAGAACTAGAAACACAAGCAGTGGTAGGGGATTAAGTAATTATGGAGTATTAGATACATTTAAAGACCAGGGTCACAGAGAGAGAGGGAGAGAGATTGAGGTGTGGGCTGCCAGTTTGCCCATAAGCTAGAAAATATTCTCTTTATTCACAGCTTGGTAGCTGCAAAGGACAGAGCTTCACATTACAGATTGCCTATTCTTTCCTTTGTTTGTGGATCTGCAGCCTCATGGGTGAGTAATGCTAATGCTAAATATAAAGAGGAAGATATTTAATACATGATTAATTTCTTCTACTAGGAATAGCAAAACTATTTGATTTTTTTTTACCTACATAAATAATTATGTGAATGTTACACACACACACACACAAAATACTATTGCTTTAGGATTCTTCAATTATGCATAACTAATTGTCCAGTACACGCATTACTACTATGACCTGAAATCTGTGCGTCTTATTTCAAACATGCATGAATTAAAGTGTATCCCTAAAACCAAATGTAAATGATAAGATGTGCTTATAATTTTTTTAAAGGTGTGAGAAGGGCAATATAAAATTCAAACTTTATATACACAAAGTCAACTAACGTGATTTGCAAGAACAAAAAGGAAAATAAAAAGGTGACAACCACAGCACATACATTGAAGGAGACGTTAATTGGATCATTGCCTATTGGATGAGGCAAAACATCTTACATATGGCTCTGGGCATTTACTGCACATTGTCTAGGAAACAGAGTTATGAGAAAAGGTTGGGAGAACTGGGATTTCTTAGTCTGGAGAAGAGAAGACTGAGGGGGTATTTGGTAACAGTCTTCAAATACATGAAGGGTGGTTATAGAATGGATGGTAGTAAATCATTCTCTACCACTGCATTGAACAGGACAAATAATAACAATCTAAATTTGCAATAAAGGAAATATATAGGTTGGATATTAAGAAGAACTTTGTGTGAGGGTATTTAGGCACAAAAAACACTACCCAAAGAAGTTGTGAAACCTTTATTTTTGCAAATTTTTTAGAGCAGGTCAAACACTTGCTTGTCTGGGATGGTTTAGACAGGGATGATACTGCCTCAAGCACGGTAGTATCCTTCTGAGATTCCTTCCAGCCATATTTTTATTTTTTTAATTTAATTGTCAATAGCCACTAAAAAGAACAAAGCCAAATTTAAATGTTCCACAGCCTTTGCATTTGATTCATCATGTCTCAAAAATTAAGCTAGGAAAGGATGGAGAGTCAGCTTTAACTCTGAATAGTTTTGTCTTATAAAATGGGTCACATTCATACTAGAACTGAAATACACTTATGAGATTTTAATTCTTAAAGATACCAGGAAGGATCAATTATTAAGGGATGAATTCTGCTACCTTCATTTACATTACATCAGCCAACTCAAAAGTTAATTCCAATGACATGAAAAGTGACAGATCTCAGAAATACTCAAAATGCACAAAGGTGAAATA
>NW_005843002.1:234311-248535 GCF_000455745.1 Alligator sinensis | reverse complement strand
GAAGTCTGCCAGCTGAGCAGCATGTATAAAAATGTATATCATTAGTAAGTAAAAACATTATTTAAATATATATATAAATGTAAAGCATTTTTTTACTAATGATATAATTTTGTGTGTGTGTGTGTGTGTGTGTGCAGACACACACACACATATATATAAGGGACACATTAAAATACAATTAAAAGCATAATGACCAGCATAAGATCCAGAAGCAATAAAATACTATATGCTGGCTAAACTACTGTTGCACAAGTTGTTTGGGTTGTTTTTTTTTAAACTGGATCTGACCTAAAGGTAAAATGCCAGAGAAAGATTTTTTTTTCTTTTGTTTTACTCATGATTCATGTGAACCAGTCCTGATTTCTGCATTCTGAATTCAGAAAATAGTCCAAAAGAAAAAGCTTTAAAATGATGCGTTGTTTGCAAAATGTTTTCTTCCCTTCTTTCATAATTGCTATTTACAACCCACAGTTATTCGCGTGGCATTGTTTCCACTCTCCTATTATGAAACTTTGAACAAGAGAATAACAAATGACGCATGTCTAAGATGGATTTGCAAGATTCCTTTTTGAAAGAAACATTTATTCTTGTGAAACAGTTTAGTGTTCATATTACACCTTAGCAATATGAAAACTAACCTAAACAATATTGGGAATTCTTTGCATGTATGGTGTTCATATTCCACAGCTTCTTACAGTACGCTATTTAGTTCTTCAACAACATTATACATTAATACATCCATACCAGAGGGAAATCCAAAGGCTGCTGACTGGTTCAAGACTTTTTCATAGATTTGAAAACAATGTGTCAGTTGTGCTTAATAAATTGGAGTCAACAAAGCTTGTGGCTTGCTAATCTGTAAGGGGAATTCATTCAGCCACTTTTGTTTTGCAGAATTAGAACCAGGGCTTACACACGAGTCAATAAAGCTATGCTGACTTACACCAACTAAGAATCTGACAAATAGGGCCCCCAAATGTCATGGTTTAGAGGAACCCCCCACCTTCCTGCAAGCAACCTCATCTCCTCCTAACTTCAGCATCAGAGTGAAAATGCTCAGCACCTCATAGGATTTGGCTTTTAGACCTGTGTAATTACATTTGTTAAGGATCCAAGCTCTCATTCCCTTGTTCTCATGCAATTTAATTTTTCAGTGGGTTATCTTGTATCACACATTCACTGATAGCCGCTGAAAAACCCTTATCTTTTCTGCTCTGTGCATATCAAAGTTGTCTTCATCTTCCTTTCACATTAAATACAGTTCCTACACTTTACTCATGAGTGAATGGCAATTGTTTAAAAAAAAAAGAGAGAGAAAGAGAGTGCTTCATAGATATTCTTTATGGACAATGTTGCCTTAACTCTTTGCTGCTTAGAGAGACCCTAATATCTGAATCTAGGTAATATTTTAGATAGGCCCTTTAATAATGAACAGCAAATTGCAAACTATACATTGCCATACAAATCACTTCATCCAGGAGTCAGTCAAACAAAGCAGGTAAGTATGTGTTTAACAATAGACATGTGAATAGCCCTTTTGGTTTCAAGTCTTTTGCAGCCCCACACACAGCATATTATTTGGATTAAATACACAAATTCTGCTCAGCTAGATTGGTGTAAATCTCAAGAAGCTCCATTTATGTAACAAAAGACAGCTCATTTGACATAACCAGAAATACAGCTATTACAACAAAATAAGCATGTGTCAAAGTGAATTATCTATTGTGTCTGTAGTGGATGTTCATTCATAGTTCCTTTGGCTTTCACTAATGTAAGAGATTAGAAATTAACTGAGTTCTCATTTAGATAAATCTCAAAATGCATTTTAAGATGTTGAAAATAGCATAAAAGCCAATCCCTTTGTCTCCCTTTGAAATGCAAATGCCTCAGGAAAGAGTATGTGGAAAATGTTTTACTGAACAGAGGAACATGTAACAGGTTATATTATTTAAATACATAAAGCCAAGGAATCTGTTTTTTTATTTGTCTCATTGTATTCTATTGTTAAATATCTTCTTTCCCTATTCTACTAAAATCTCCTACCAGATGCCAGATGTCCAATGTGGCAAGTAATCCCTATTAACCAGAAAGACAGTTTCTGGACAATGAAGAAAGGTGGCCTCAGAATCTCGTGTGTGTGATTGGTCAGTGCAACAGCTTTGCACAGCTTTATATAAAATATAGGTGTCTAAAAAGCTCTAGTCTTCTTATAAACAGAAAAAGGCTGCATCAGTATTTACCTAAGGAGAGAAATAAAATGAAAGAGAATCATGGGATCAATTGGGTAATTTCTGTCTTAAGTACTTTAACACAGGCTGGTACTCTTGTTGTTATTAATTGTACCTGAAAATATCCTACAGCCAAAAGTGTATAAACTGTCTACCATGCAGAAATGAAACATTTTTCAATATAAGATATCTAGACCAGACTTTCAAAGGCATAGAAACATATACAGGCAAACATAAGTACATTTAACAGACCCCCTACCTTTTTTAAAATCCTGCTAGCAGCATATTTGGATCTATAGACACCTATATACCTTTGAAAATGCTGTCTTCCATGTTCTGTCAAGAATAACACAGTCAATATACAGTAACTGACTGACAATGACATGGTCACTAAGCACTCCGGTAAATTAACTCGGCTCTGGTGTAAAATTCTGTTAGAGAGGTCATATATTAGAGCAATAAAAAGTCAGCTGTACTATGCATTTATATGTTTAAATGGAGTTCAGTAAAAGTTTTTTTAAAGTCTCTCAAAATTAAGGCAGTCAATTAGTAAGATTTTCAAAAGGATGAAAGACGCAGTTAATTGTGTCAGTCTGAAGTCAGGCAAGAGGCAGTGTAGATTTGCACCTTTATAAACTAACTAAATCAATGATGTATAACATCAGCTTTCATAAGAAGAAGGCTTACTTCATCAGGTGACCATACAGATGGCCATAGAGTTACACAAGATAATCAAATAATATAGCTGTTTGCTAGAGCTTTTCTTCTGTAACTTTTATCAGAGTAATATGGTAATATGTACTCATTGGCCAGGTACAGATGTTACACTTTTACCAATATAAGTGATTGGAAGCCAGCCTATAACCGTAACAGAATAGAAACTTTGTACACAAAACTGGTCTATACCCAGAACTGAACAGAAGTTTGACACTCAAACTGGTTTAAAAATGCTGCCATTTTTAACCTGGTCTAAGATTTGCTCCCCAACACACATATCAGAGGGCGAAAGTGTGTTCTTTTTGCTACTGATCTAAACTGTTCCACTTAGAAAAAACCACTTCACTTAGATCAATTGTACCTTGGACTTTTTGAATGTCTGTTTCTAGCCTCTAAGTTCACTAAGCCTAAGTACAGGCATTCATAAAGCCTGAGGTGGGAGCACTCTAATTTTCGAGCTTTACTCTAAGCACTCAAGGTTAGGTCGGCAGCAAGCAGAACACACATTAAACTTTTTGTGCACGTGTACACTTGCTGGATGCCTGGGTTCTGTGTGTCCATGTGTGCGTGTCCCAGATGTCTGTATTCTGTGTGCGCACGTGGGTGGAGGAGGGGTGTATGTCCTAGATGTCTGTAATCCCCCCCAGCCAATGTTGGTTGCTCACACCCTGCACATTGACAAGTAGTCCAGATCTGTGAAGCTCTGGCTTCTCACCCATGTAAACTAGGAGCTCTTCCTGGATCAGTACAGCGGGAGGACTGAGTGCCCCCACCAGGCCATAGGGGTCCATCCATGGGGTCCTCTGGCCCTGCATCACTGGCACTGCTGCCCACAACCCAGGCTGGCCAGACATGATCCCCTTCTCCTCTTCCTCCTCAATCCCCACAGGGGCACACACTGGAGAATGCAACCCTAGGAAGAGACTTGCCTCATTTTAATCATATGTTGTAGCTGCCAAACTTTGAATGTTTATTAAACAAAAACTGTGGAATGCTGCCCACTCCAGAACTTGGAACCTTCTTAGTTAACATTAAGAGAATGAGAAAAGAACCTACCTGCACCGGGATGTTATGACATTGAGCGGGCAGAGAAGGGTTCAACTTAACAAACACAAAATCTTGGGGCAGCAGGGGGCATATCACATGTAAAACTAATGCCTCTCAGTTTAATTAAATGTTGCAGCTGTCAAACTTTTCATGTGCATAAGAAATAAAAACTTTGGAATGTTGCCCACTCCAGCCCTTGGACCTGAGCCTAGGGGCTGCCTATCCTCACAAAGGCTGCACCACTCCACTGTGGGATCTGGGCCCAGAGTGGCCTGGCCCAGCAGGCTCCACTCTTCCCAGTTCTGAGGACTCCCATGCCCTTCTGGGACTGACCTAGAACCTGTTTGGGACCCTGTGCCTATGCCAGTGACCACCTATGGCTGAGAGTAGTGAGTTGGCCCTCGAAGAAAGGGCTGAGTCATTGCTGGCCCTGGCATTGGGTCCCAGACAGTCTGGTCCCCACTCCTCTCTGACACTGCTACTCCCCAGAGTGGGCCCCACCAAATGACCTCCTGGCTCCTTGGACCATGGATCAGCAGTTCCCATGCACACTTTGGAGCATTCCCTCTTGACTGTCATTCAGGGCTTGTCCCCATGGGACCCCAATTCCTGTCACCCCAGGAAAGAATCCCTGGAGCAGGGCTCTCTATGCCAGGGGAGGCTGAGAGCTGTGGTCCCACTCCTGCCCAAGAGAGCTATGGTCTCTCCACACGGGGGTGGGAGGTCAGGAGTCGGGGGCATGCACCACTCAGGGATGTCATAGCTAGATCCCAAGCAGTCTTTGATCCTATGCATAAACTCCTTAACCTGGCAGTGAGACTCTCTCTGCTCCATAGTAACATGGGTGGCCGCCCTCAGACAGTGGGTAGCCATCTGTAGACCTCATTCTTGAACCTGCACAGCACATTCCTGGCCCTAGAAAGTTCATTCAAGTGCTGCAGCAGCACGGGTACAGTCACCAACCTGTCCATTTGAATTCCCACATCAAGGGTCCTATTTGGTCCTCATTTTGCTGGCCATCTAAGCACATGTCTCCAGTGCTCTGCAGGTGTCTGGCTGACTATCCTAAATCCAGGATCTTGGACTTCACAACCAGGCCTCCCACACACAGATGTGGAGTCTGAAGACAAGGGAGACAGAGGGACCTATGGTATGTTCCCTGTGCAGACTCTCCTCGGCCTGGATTAGGAAGCCATGCAGATGCTCAGCACGCAGCACTGACCACACCATGAAATGTCTGCATTCCACCTCCCACCTGGGAAAACCCAGACACCTGGGTCTATCTCCCTCTTGTGGGAGCCGGGAGGGCTGGAATAAGCCTTCTTCAGTAGGAGAAGTAAGAAAGGATGGGGGGTGCTGGGGGGAATTTTTCGTTTCCACTGTGCCTTACCTGCATTAGTACTCATTTATAGCTGCTCTGCCAAACATTACCTGGAGGCAGGCCAGCAAAAACCTACAGTTGCAATTGTTGGTTACACCTCAGCTATGGGGCTCAAAAAAGCTTTCAGTGTCTTTCAGGGTGTGTTTGCTAGGGCTGTACAAAATTTCAGCAGCCATTTCATTTCAGAGGTCTTTTGGCCCATTTTGGCACCTGAAACACCAAATCCAAAATGAAATGGAAGGCTCTGAAACATCTCTGAAACTAAACAAAACCATCCGAAATGTTTCAGATGTTTTGGAGCCGGGCTTGCAAAGAAACAGAAACTAAGAAGAAGGAGGGGGAAGAAGACCGGAAGGGCTGCTCTGATATTGACATCTATAGCTGGTCAGTGTCTGTGAGCTGTCCCTGAGGTTCCTTCCAACCCCAGTGCTCTGGGGGTGGGATGGCAGCCTGCTGTCATCCTGCATGCAGATCTGGGGGCCCACACCCCCCAGGAGGAGTCTGGCAGAGGCCCACAGCCCTCCCGGGGGGGTGCGGGCCACTGGATCTGTGTGAAGGATGACAGCATGCTGCTGCTGCCAGCTGAGGCCAGTGCCAGCACCGCAGTCTGCTCAACGCATCCCTCACCAAGAACAGCTAGGGAAACCACAGGAGAAGCCCTCATGGCTGCCTAGCCCAGCCTCCTGGCACTTTCACCAAAAAAAAGCCCCACACTCACTGGCTGCAGTAGGGGCTGTGGAGGCTCTGGAGCCTCCTGGAAGAGCACCCTCCATGCAGCCCCCTCCCCCCCGCCACCTCCCAGCCCCAGCATCCCGGCACTTTAAAAAGAAAAACAGCCCCACACTCACTGGCTGCAGGAGTAGCAATTAGGGTCTCTGGGTGCCCTTGGCAAAGCCCCTCCATGCAGTAAGGGGCAAAGCGGGGCAGCAGGGATTCTCCCCCTCCCCACCCCCGCCTGGCACCCATGCAGCAGCTGCCCTATGCTGCGGGTGTGACATGCTTCGGCAGGGCATTACGCACTGTCTGGGAGCTGGGGTGGCTCCAGCAGTCAACCCAAGCCTGGCAACGCTTCAGCCCCAGTGGCCCCAGCTCCCAGATAGTGTGCAGTGCCCTGCCGAGCCACACTGTACCTGCGCCATGGGGCAGCTGCTGCGCAGGTGCCAGGCAGGAGGGGGGCTCCCTGCTGCCCCCATTGCCCCACACTGCAAAAGGCGGCTCTGCCATGAGCACCCAGAGGCCGCAATCGCTACTTTGCCGGCAGTGGGTGTGGGGTTTTTTTTTTTTTTTTTTTTTTTTTAAGTGCCAGGACTAGGCTGGGGCTGGGCAAGGGCCAGGGCCAGGCAGGTCAGCCATGGGGGCTTCTCCCGTGGCTCCCCTTCCCAGACCAGAGGCAGGCACAGCCAAGGGAGCTGCAGGAGAAGCCCCAATGCCTATATGGAAGCTGGGGCAGCCCCTACAGTTACCCAGATCCCAGCACCACTCAGCCCCAGCAGTCCCAGCTTCCAGACAGCGTCCACTGCCTTGCCGAGCCACGCTGCACCTGTGCCATGGGGCAACTGCCACATGGGTGGTAGACGGGGGGGGTGATCCCCACTGCCCCGTGCTGTGAGGGGGAGCTCTGTCGTGAGCACCCAGAGGCTCCAATTGCCACTTCTGCAGCCAGTGAGTGTGGGGCTTTTTTTTTTTAAGTGCTAGGACTAGGCTGGGGCCAGGTGGGGGATGGGGCTGGGTAGGGAAGCCATGGGGGCTTCGCCCGTGGCTTCCCCTGCCTGGGGAGGCAGGCACAGGTGGAGGAGTTGCAGGAGAACATGCAGCCGCCCAGCTGTGCCTGCCTCTCCCAGTCTGATCTGAATCTTCGAAACAGCATCAAAACTCCATGACAGATTCAGCCAAATCGAAATGAAGCAGTGATCCGAAACACCAAAATGAATCGCTGTCCTCCAAAATGGCCAAATCTGAAATCGAAAGGAGACATAGCCGTTTCACACAGCCCTAGTATTTGCATGCTGGTTTGTGTTAGGCAGGTCGGTGTCAACTCACTGGCCTCTCTCAGGAAAGCAATGTGGCCATGAGGGATGGGGCAGTCAGTTGTCAAGTAACCAAATGTATGATCCCACTCAATGTAACACAGACTGATAAGCCCCAACAACAGCTTCATTCCTGGCCAGTGGCACAGGGGTTGGGGAGGATGGAGGTAGAGGGGGATTTGAAAGGCAAGAGGTCAGTGAGGAGCATCAGTAAATCAGTACCAGCAGTCTTCCACCTGCACAATCATCGAGCCAAGAGTATGCTGAATATCAGAGTAGGCAACCACATCCTTCCCCGTAAGCATACCCAAACTTTACCAAGGGGTCATATTAGACCATACCTATAAATTTACCATACGTACCTCCCTCACCTATAAATGTCACATTCAGAAGGTTCAGCAATACAATGTCTGCATATGTATCTGCCTTAAGATGTTTAGCCAGCATGACATGGTGTGCCAACTTCAAAGAGCTCAGAACTACCACTCTTTTAACAGTATACAACCCAGCAAATTACTGTGCTCCTGTATGGTCCAGAAGTTTGACACTGTACTTAGTGCACAGAGATTCATAACAGGCTGCATAACTTGCACATACACCAAAGTATTCCCTGCAGTCTAGGACATTAGACCAACTGACATAAGAAAACAGACCCTAACCAATCCCCTGTTGCCAGATTTCTAGGGCCATGGAGAGCCTGGCAGGCTGGGTACTGTAGCCTTGTGTATTGCATTAAATTTAGGTAAGGGGCAGGGTAAATGGAAATGAAATGATAGTTCAGAATAGCCTGGTCTGAAATCTCTTCCTACAGTGTTTTATACTAATACCAAATGAGTCCTCCCATTGGGTAGAACCTTGACAGAGGAGCGTGGGTCAAGCTGAACAGACTGAGACCTGGATACGGGCACATCAAAACAACACTGTACAAGGCGAACATCTTGGACAGCCCCCTGTGTGAGTGTAGTGGCTACCATCAGCACAGCACTTAATCAAAAACTTTAATCTTTACAAATGCCAAGATGAAGTAGAATTAAATCTGCACACTGAGTGATAATACCAGACAGTGGCTCACAGCTGGCTAGAGGGAAAAAGGGCAGGGGAGCAGCTTTGGAAACAGGGGCTTCGTTGCCTCAGGTCACTGAGGAAGAGATGAGATCTGGCCTAAGCTAGACAACCACCTCATGAGGGGATGAGTAGGGTGCTGCTTCATGGGATGTCAATGGAATGTGGCCTACCATGAGTTGTGTTGGGATGTGATACAGATGCTCTAACCTACAGCACTAAAGTCTGATACCACATACACCCAGAGTTATCTTAGAGCAGGATGCACCATTTTTACAGCACTCTATGTGCCCTGCCTGTTCAGTTACAGCTATAAAGCGCTTTCTGCTCATTTACCATGCTGGCCAATGGGCTAGAAGAGAAATGATCAAATTATTGATCACTGTCATTTCAAATCAGTAGTTGTCAGTAGTGACATACCATCACTGCAAATAGAAATGTAGAGGATAACAACAAGGGGAAAATATTCAAGAGGCTTCTGAAATGGTGAAAGTCTTACTTTTATACTCATAAATGAATGTCCATATGAGTCAAATCCTCTAGTAGTGAAACTGAGAGAAATTCCACCAAAGAGATAGGAGGTGCACTTGGCACCACAGCAAATTTGCCTAAGAGTCCAACTTCAGCTTGGATGTGTGCTTCTAAAAAACTGGCTTCTATCCAAGGATGTTTCTATTCCTTGACTGACTGAAAATAAATCATAGAATCAAGTAGCATATTAGAAACGTGATTACAAATTAAAAATCACTTTCCATTAATATTGTTTAATATTTATTTGAAAACTGGTTATGTTAATGAACTTTCCTATGATTAGACTTGTGCTACAAATAATTTGCAGAAAGTCAATTTAAAAAGAGAGAAAAGGTTACATTAAATGGTTTTGATAAAATGGGAATGAATGTTAATATTTTTTACCAGATTTACTCAGGTCTCAATGTCTGTAGCCTCAGTTTGCTTAGAAATGAATGCCAACTGCAATTTTAGGGCCAGCCTGTAATTCCAGTTACCCTGAATAACACTTTACAAGTAGTAGACTTTAATAGATACAATGAAGTTGGGATTTTCCAAAAGAACCAATAGGAATTAAAAGTATCTAATTCTCATTGAAATGTAATGAAACTTGTATGTCTATTTTCTTACTTCTGGAAATCCCGCCCTTAATAAATGACAAATTACAATGCGTTATCTTTCCAGTGAACATGGCTATTATACCGATTAGTTATTCAAGTCTGTGTTAAAATTTCAAAATAGAATCATTTAAGTTTAGCATATCACTTCCTGATGTAGGAACTAACATCACTCCTAGAAAAATACATTTTTATTGTTGTTTTGACAATAGCTACAAAGAGTAAGAGTGCATTTTTGTGGGGGGGTTGTTTGAGCTTTTTGTTAATGTTTTTGTTGTTTGGAGGAGAGGGGAGGGGAGGGTCCCCAGACCTTTGGCTTACTCTATAGTACTTAGAAATACTCCTTTTTTGTCTAATATTTTTGTCACAGAGCTCCAAAGCAAGGTGTTAATTTTGAATTACTATTTTAAGAATCCAAAATACTGATCAGAATTTCAAAATTTATATTTGATGCCTAAATATTACCAAAGTCACAGAGTATAGGATGCTAAATTACTTGCATATTTCTATTAAAAATGGATTTTGCTCATGATTTTAGTTTAATTCCTTGATGATGGAGTAGTGAATAAACACAGTGGCAAGTTTTCTGCCAGATGTAATACCATCACCCACAATGAATAGGACTTTACTCTCTAAATAGCCCAACTGAAATGAACCGGATTATTCAAGGAGTAACAGACTGCTCAGCTTGAATAAGGTTACTACGGACTGGCTCGTAACAGAGGAAACAAATTCACTAGCCAAAAAGCCTTCACTAAAAGAATATAAAGGTTATGATACAACCTTAGTAACTATTAAAGACCACAGGTTTTCTAATTACACTCCAAAACTAGAACAGTGAGGAACCACTTGACCCTCTTTCCATAATATGCTTCACTGAATATTTGATAGCATGGAATGTATTTAATCATGAACTAAGTTATGTCCTTTTTCTATATATTGGCTTCGTAATTTAAGATGTTCCTACTTTTTCTTGGGAAAATTAAACTCAAATGTCATGCAAATAATTAAGTAGAAATGATTATCTAATTAATTATCAAGCAATGATTTTAATTAAAACATGTATTTTGGGGGGATGTCTCTTGAGTAATTTAGTTTGCAGAAATAAGCACAATTTGGGCAGTTTTTGTCTGGGCTGCAAAATATAATGTAGATGGGGGAAGGGAAATTCACATGGCTCATTATGGTTTATGTTAAACCATAAATATAAATGTAAAAAAAAACTATAAATTGAGCCATCCTCCAAGGTTATCACAGCACAGAATCAGACTCTTGGGAAGTTTGCTGAAAAAGTTGGCATAAGCAAATTATGTTTCTGTTCCAATAGACACTTCCTCCTTCTTATAAGTAATCTTGCCTAAACTGGATTGTTCTGAGATGCTTTCATTTTCCATACCAATTACTGCTGCCTAATATATTTATAGCAGCTGCCATTTAACTAACTTCCAGTGATTTGCCACACTTCCCAAAAGTATTGAGACTGGAATTTGCAAAACCAATCAAAAGTAGAGGGGTTTGGAGTTTGTCAAACTGTCATGGAAAGGTTTGCTTGAATTCACAAGCCTTTAACTGAATTTGGGCTGATCTATGGTTTTACTGCCAAATCATGAAAGCCCCAGAGCTTCATGGTGTTACTTATGAAAGTCCATAACCTCAACTAAGATTTTCCTAAACACTATTTTCCTTACTCAAAACTCATATCAAAAGTCAGGATCTAAGAGCATACAAAGATCAGGAAGATAGTTACATGGGGCGTTTGTACATGACACAAGGTTTCCCATTTATGCCGCCGCAACTGCGTTTGTGTTTGCACAAGCAGGATTTCCCACCATTTTAAAAGTCTTTTCGGCACATTAAACTAAAGTGGTTAGGACATAGTTTAGTTTGTGTTGCCACCGCTTACATCAACATATCTATGGATTCATGGTGTGTAAACACCCAGTGACTCAAAGACTTGTAATTTCCTTCCCTGCTGGAATCTGCAGAGAATTAATTACACAAGGGACTTAAGTCATTCAAAAGCCCATGGCATGCAGATACAAATGTGATGCACCAAAATAACCCGGGTTAAAAAATTTTAGGCATGTGAAATGAACAAGGATCAAATGCTGTGGTGTGTACAAATGCCCATGAAAATCTACCAATACAGAGGTACAACTAGACAGTTGAGTTTCTCACAACTGTGTGTGAACTCCAAAACAGAATCTTAAAAAGAAAGTGATTTTGTAAAAAGATGTACACCTCCAAGCTAATACACTGAACAAATCATAAATGAAGGAAGCCTAAAAGATTCTAATTCATCAGTGCAGGGTTATACTTTAAGTCCTGTCTTCTATTTTGGGGGCAGTATCAGGAAGATGCACAGGAAGTTCTACAGCCACCATTCTCTGATGTTCTACAGCAGATCCATCCAGTTTCATCCTCCCTCCCCCACCACCAATTTTCATTCTCTGGCATTCCACTTTCTTCACATAACATGGAACCTATTCTGAATGCGAAGCAAATAACAAAGAATATAAGATTGTGAACTCTCTCACAAAACCAAGAAAAATTCACTACCAGACTCAAGTCTCTTTGAAGTCCCCTCCCTCAAAGCATAGGTTATTAATGAAAACATAGACATGCAAAATGATAGAAAGTAAAGCTATTCCCCTGGCCAAAACAAGCACCAATGACTTTTTGAACTGTTCTCTTCCCTGGAAAAAGATATACCCATTCATTTTGCATAATGTGAATAGTGGGGACCTCTGTTTCACCTTAGCAGGAAGAGCATCCTGAAAATGCATTGTAGTAGGCATTTTCAGTCATTTTAATTGGTAACTCTCCTCTCTCTTTCTTTGCTCTAACATGTTACATCATACAGTAGGGCAGACAAGCAGTTGAGCTGGCACTTCATGTCAGTATCAGGCATAAATTATCAGTTAGACGATGCTCTGAGGATATCATCCTTCGCTGAAGGCTGGCTGTTTTTTTTTCAAGTATAGTGACAGACCAGAATCAAAACATTCAGATTTTATATTCAGCCTCAAAATGAACTCTGAGCTTGGAGCACTGGCATGAAAAGTTTCAGATCTGTCCGGTAGAGAGAGATACAGGTTTCAAAATGTTGGGTCTGCATCTGAATCCAAACTGACCTAAATTTCAGATTTACACCATAATGTGATCTGATGGATTTATTTTAGAAAAGGAGTTACTTTCTGATTAAGAAGTGAAACTGATTCAGTCTGTTACTTTCTGATTAAGAACATTTTAAATAAACGTTCCTGTGAGGTACAACCTTACATGTGACCAAGGTAGCAGGTCACACACAAACGCACAGAAATATTACAGTAGTCAAACACCTTATGAATTCTATCCTGCCTGTATCCAGCCTCCCTCAACGGAACAAAAGGATTTAAGCACTTCAATTGAGCATGTAGATCCTCACCATGCCCATGAAACTGCAGCTTAAATCTGGAGCTGCCTGCCCATAAATACTTGGATTTTTGACAGTGAAGTTCCTAAAACTTATGAAATTTTGTTCTGGGCATGTGCAGAATCAGCTTAAAGCTAGATCTGAGAATTGTGGCTTCAGACTTCTAGGCCCCTGGTTACCATAGCAAAATCCACAGATTTGAGCTGGCTATCACAGATCCTATAAAATGCATGGGGGAAGTAAGGCAACCCAAAATGGGGTCTAGTTAGTGTGACAACCATAGATTTAACCTTGTCTTGTCTAATTCTGTAGCCCCAAGTCAAGGCTGAATTTGGGTCTGCTCCTTCTCCTCAATTATGTGATGCCTCTGAGCCAGCCAAAGAGCCCCAGGGCTAACCAGGTGGTTTGCAACCAATCCCCTCTCCCCACCTGGGCTGGACAGTACTACCACTGAGGAATGAAACCCCTTTCCATCAGTGCAAAAACAAGAGGGCAGATAGAAAGTAGGATTAGTAATTCTTTTCAGTTGTCTAGCCAATCAGGGTTCTGTAGCCAGCCATCATCTCTGCCCACTATAAAGGCCATTTCACATTGCTGCCATGCTCATGTGCAATTTGGAATCCAAGCAAAGTTTATGTCTCAGTCGATATTGTATATCCATGGTGCATCCCCACTCTGTACAAACTGTTCAGTGTTGACATTTAGGGTCTGATGCACTGACCTAGAGAGAGGGTTTAGCTTTTTTTTTCCACAGCTGTTATTTTACTTGACTGAACAAAACCCTTGCAGTAGTTGTCAGCCAAACAAAATTAGTGATTTCTCGGCTATGGATTCTAATTAGTTTTTTCTCTACTGACAGCCATTCAAGTTAAATTTAAGGAACCAAGGAAATTAGATTGAAAGTTACTTGGCTGAGTCTAGGGCTTGCTATCTAATGACAAAAGAGGGTTCTTTCATTTGACTCTACATAGCAAGACTGGAATATCAGCAGATGCCAAGTCTACATCTAAAAGGCAGCTTTCTTAAAAAGTTTTACTATTGACAATATTAACTTTACACAAACCA
Source organism: Alligator sinensis (assembly GCF_000455745.1). Taxonomy (NCBI): domain Eukaryota; kingdom Metazoa; phylum Chordata; order Crocodylia; family Alligatoridae; genus Alligator; species Alligator sinensis. Next base: position 234,466 of record NW_005843002.1, on the reverse strand, counting down.
ATGATAATATGAGAAATGAAAAAAGTAGGTCTTGGGGTAATGGAGATAGGTTAGATATGGGCACTTCACTGATTTCCACAGATTCATAGATGTTAGGGTCGGAAGGGACCTCAATAGATCATCGAGTCCGACCCCCTGCATAGACAGGAAAGAGT
>NW_005843002.1:229080-233504 GCF_000455745.1 Alligator sinensis | reverse complement strand
CGACCTTCCAGCCAATTCGCCACCCACCGGACTGTGTAGTCATCCAAGTCACAGCCTCTTAACTTGTTCACCAGTATGGGGTGGGATACCGTATCGAAGGCCTTCCTGAAGTCTAATGTATTCTAGATGTATGTCAATCACAGTCCAGCTGTCACAATTCATGCCAATTCTTATCAGTTCCCATTTACAGACTTCTGGAACTAGCACATGAAGTTGCCAAATCTCACAGTTTTATCATATTTAGTATTATAAATAATAATTATATTATTATTATATTAAATATATAATAATTATAATTAACGTTTAATCTCCTGGAATCACCTAAGTATAGAAGAATCCGGGTCCTTTTTCTTTTCTTTTTTTAAATCATCAACTAAGTTTCTTATGGATGAAAAAAAACTCTTGAAAATGTGGTCAAGATATAACTGAAAAGAGAATATTTTTTTCTTTAGGTGCCTTTCTTTAAAATGTCTGATTCATAATTTGGAGTGTTTAAGGTTGGCATTTGTGACTATATAACTTCTGTAGCTATTCATGTGGGATTTGTATTGTAAAACACTGTGCCCTCATTTGTATGCAAAATTATAGCAGTTGTACACACAAGCCAATATTCACACATACTACAAGAGAGGAACATGCACTTGTAAAAAAATGAATACAGATTTTGTACATAGAGTTATGATAATTGTACATACAAATTAGGTACACAATTACACAAAAAAGCAGTACAAGATGCACTTCTTTACATCAACAGTCTAAGTAGCTTTCCTATCCCAAGAGTAAACAGGATAAATTTAGTAATATAAGCCTTAGTGGCTTCTTATATCTGGGTTTATTCTCTTCATCACCTCAGCACATGCGTTCTTTCTGACTCTGCACTCAGATGGCTTTCTCCCGACTTATCTAGCTGATCCGTTCCAGGTTATCCTAAGATAATCGTCTTTTTCCTCTTATCTGTTTTTGGTCAGGGCTCTACTTTTAGGCCCAGCTCTTTTTTTCCTATGCTTGCACTCTTTCTGACATTATAAGATGCTGGCTGATACTACTTTGAGCATCACAGAGTGCCTAGATAAACTGATCTCTGCTCACAGTTTATACTGCCTTTTGAAGGCTGGTGAGAACTGAATTTCTTTATGCCTTTCTTGCCCCACCCCAGACCATATATCTAGAATCTTCTGCTTGTCTGCTTGTCTTGGCTCCATTCTCTCTCATATGAAAGACATCTACCCTAAAAAAACATGACCAGGATGAAAAAGTGTTCTTCTGTCTGTACTACAGTTCTCTTCCATGTCTTTTGCTGGCTGCTTTTCTTGCTATTTCCGGCAGACTCACTACCACAAGCACTGGCATAATTTTTGACCAGCAACATTTTTTTTTTAAATCTCTCAGCCCAAGCTTCTCCTCTTGTCAGTATCATCTTTTTTGCATCCTAATATGATACAGCTGGGACCCTGGTTCACACTCTTGGGATCTTGTACGTCAGTCATTACAGTGTACAACACTCCAAAATCCTTGGTTTTAGTCACCTCACTCCCAAGCTTTACAACACATCTTTGCTTTACCTTGTGATTCACATCTCCCTGTTCCTTTTCCACTTTGCTGGTTTCCTATGCCAGATGAAATTATACTGAAGTTGATACCCTTTTGCTCTTAAAGTTGTTACCTGAGCCAACACTTGACATTTGACTGTGGAGTTGTTTTGCCCCACACATACTATCTCTATGTTTCCTCTAAAGCCCCCAGCACACATCACATGTGATTAACTAGTTAATCATGTCTTAAGTTGTTATGAGGCTAAATCACAAAGTTACTACAGAAAAAATGTGTAATAACTTTGAGACTGGCTCCTATTACACCATTAACTGAATGTGTGGCCAAGCAGGAGCTCTCACAGCTGGAAGCCCCAATAGCTGATGGGACTTACAGCTGCAGGAGCATGCTATTTGCCAGGGCAGGGGGAGCCCAGGATCATGATCCCAGACATCCCCTGCACTAGCAATAAGGCATGATGGGATCTGATGCTCAATCCTACAATCTCACCTCCTGCCGTGCACATGAGGCATGTCAGGAAGCGTGTTTGTGGGATCCCACACATCTTTACTTGCACATCTGCCAGGGACTTAAGGATCATAGACTGGAAGGGCCTCCTGGGCCATCAAGTCCAGCCCCCTGTTGGCAGGCAACAAGTATCCAAAAAGGCCCACAAAAATAAGTTTTTCACATCACCAAGTACACATTTAAAAAATCCATAATATTCTACAAGTAAGAAGGGGTGGGGGGGAGGGGGAAGGATATTGCCAATGCCTTGCCACACCAGTGGTAGGAAATTAGTTAGTTGAAAATATATTTAGACAGTCCTAGAACCACCAGCCTTCATGGTACAGAGGAAGTAAAAAACTGGTCCATGGCAATCCAGGGAAAACTAGCTTCCTGGCATGAATTTGGCAATCAGTTTCACCCTGAACATATAAGCTAGACCCATCAGATAGACACTTGAAAAGTATACGTACCTGTAGGAGAGCAGCACACCCCAGCCGAACTTCCACTTCTAGCTCTGGCCGGTGTTCAAAGCCTTTTTCATTTGCAGACCCCAAAAAAATGAATCAAGATGCAGACCCTTTTGAACTGTATGGGTGGGTATTAACATACTTTTAATCAATTGTAGTCATCTTTCACAGATCCCTCAGACAGTCTGAGGACTCCCAGGGGTCCACAGGCCACAAGTTGAAAACCACTTCTTTAGAGAAGGGCAAAATAAAAGAGGCCACTAATACCTCCATGGGGATAGAAGAGAGGAGCATCTACTTAGTCCTTACAGGAAACCAACACAAACCCTCAACCGTGGGATTTCCAAACACCTCCTACTGAGAGATTAAATTTCCTTTCAGCCCCTTTACAGGGCTACCAAATCCTCAAATGATTCTCAAACTGAATCACATTTTAAGACTTCTTTTTCCTCCTTACAGCACTACTTTTACCCCTTTAAAAACACCAATATTTGGTTTCCGAGAAGGTGACATTTTCCTCTCTCGTTTTATTGCTATGACTTTCTATTATCCTTCACACAATGTTGTGGCTCAAAGGTTCTGTAAAAAAATATTACAGGCAAGCACCTCAGTCAGAGAAACAAAATCTGTGACTGTCCTTGCTGATTTATGACAATTAAACAAATCTTGACTAGTGATTATAAGAGACTATTCAAGGTCCTTTGCAGTTAATAGGAGACATTTTTGTATTTTCTAGTACCTGTGGCTTGAATTCCTGTTTCCATCATTCTTTCTCTCTCTGGCCAGCAAAATAGTTTTAGCTGGAGCTGCAAAGAAGTCGCATCCTCATGCTGTTGTCCTAACTGCCCCTTAATATCCAAAGATATGCTGAGTACACAGGAGCCCTCAGGAGTCCAGAACTGTGGTATAATAGGAGAGCTTCCTGGCTCAGTGCACCTAGTGAAAAAGTATGTTTTGTTCTGGACCCCAAAGATATAGTTCATTTCCCTTTGTTTTTATTATTCAAATACTGAGTTTTCTTTTTTTTTTTTTTAAAGGCTATTTATACTCGTATGGTCTATCACTGCTAAATGTGGGGAAAAATATGTGGAAGGCCCTTTTCACTACTTGTGCAGTAGGTTTAAATTGTGACAGCAAAGGGTGAACTTAGCTAGTTTGTGGGCACCCAAGGGCCTTGCCCAATTTCAGTTGAAATCTTGAACAGACGTAAATTGCTTATACTTATACCTGCCTCAGCAGATTGCCAGAAATTGCTTGTTTGTCAACTCACAAGAACATAAAGAAATCTGTAGCAGAGGCACAGCAAGTTATTTCAGTGCACAAGGCAGAGGTTGGGGTGGGAGGAATTATGCTAACCAGTAGAGAGCAGGTGGGAAGAGAGGAGGGGGAGAGAAGTCTTACCTGCCAAGCTCGCCTCACTCCAATAGCAGCTGCTACTGCTGAAGGACAGGCAGTAACGTGGGCTCACAGGGGGCTGCTCCTAGTATGTCATTCTCTCCCTCCTTCAAGGTCCAGGGCTGTGCCTCTAGTGGCAAAGCCTCCTAGGGAGGTACCATTTCACAGCTGCCCCCAGATACATTACTTGTCATGGGACACTGCCTGCCTGGCTCCTATGGCTGGGTAGCAGAGAGCTGCCCCTACCACTGTAAAGACTTCTGGAGAGAGAGGGGCAAACTAGTACTCCTCTAAGTCAGCACCTGGGGCCAGTGGCATACCAATGGGAGGGGGGCAGTAGGGGGTCATGGCCCCCAGGCACTGGCCTGGGGGTGGGGGGGCATCTGCGGGAGAGCCTCCCACATTTGCTGTGTGGCCTACCCGCCCGCCCGACAGGTTATGCGCTTGTTCTGATGTTCTAGCAGGAAATTCCGGCCAGTCCCCCCCCTACCCCCCCCCCCCAACCCCTCGGGGGCCCGGCTG
>NW_005843002.1:182797-228727 GCF_000455745.1 Alligator sinensis | reverse complement strand
CCCCAAACCCCTGGTGTGCCAGGCTGGTAATTCCCCCACAGACCTGCCGTGGGGCGGGAAGTGAAACCCCGCACAGGCTGATTTGTCCCAGCCCCACACACTGCTCAGATCATCCTGGGTGGAGGAGGGAGCACAAATGGAGGCATTGGGCCCCAGGTGCCGGGGACCCTGGGTACTCCACTGCCTGGAGCTGGTGCCCCATTCACCCCATCCAGTTGCACTACTGAAATGAAGTTAGTCAGTTTGAACCTACCCTACTTTTCTGGACAGAGAGCAGGAGAGGCCACATCCTAGCTTCATCCTCTTATGTTAGTCAATACTAGTCACCCACATCCACAGGCCTTTCCCTCAGAGGGCACTCCTGAGTGTAGAGAGATAACACAACATGTCCAAGTAATCTCCACTTAGCAGTGTGGTCTCTAGTGGTCTGTTCAAGCTCAAGAACAGCCTCCAGTTTGACTGCCAGTCAGGCTTAGGATCGGTGGAAAAGGGATCTGTCATTTTCCCTCCCTACCTAACCATCCAACCAGGCACTGACCTACCCAGGACCTTGAAGAGCATATTTAGCTACAAGACTACAATTTAGGGACCCTGTATCTTAAAGACAGTACAATATTTTCTGAGTATTGCAAATAAGTTTTTTTTATAAGTTCATTAAACCCCACATATTAAATCTGTGCTAACCTTCAATACAATAGATGTCTCCAGGAAGACGGTAATTTTTTTAATGTCTTTAACTCTGAAATACAGCAGTCACTCCTAAGGGGGAAAAAATCTTTTTCCACCTCTATTCGCTAACATGGATGATAAGGGAGAGAATAGCAAGATTTTGCTTGCTTTGTATAATCCTGAAAATTTACTTCCATTTTCAGTTTCTTTTATGACTATAGATTAGATGTGAGTAACCTGAAACACTTTTCATAGAAACTATAAAAAGAAAGATCTAGTGAAAAATTGTTTATAATTATGTGCCTGTGGTCTTTTGGATACCAATTTTAAAACCCCTCCTGAGTGCCTTTTTAATCTGCAGCTATTTTTTTTTTAGAAATCTACTCACCCCTACATAAAATGGCAGAGACACAAGACATATTTTCTAACATGACTGTAAGTGGCTTTTCACAAAGACAGAAATAATAGCTTATCTGATTTATGGAACAATTTTCCAGCTATGGCTTTGATAGTCTGACGAGATGGAGAATTTGTTCCTTCTTTACTGTACTTTATGCACCCAGATAAGATACTTCTGTTGGAAACAATCTGTGTCAGCTAGTTCTGAGACATTCTAATGCCTTTGGAAAAAAAATGCGAGAGGCTAGGATTTCTTAGGGTGATATTTTTTATTGGACCAGCTGTTAAGCTGGGATAGAGTTAGACAGGCTTTTGAATGCAAGACGTTCTTCACTGGGTCTACTTTGCAAAACAGGAATGTAATCATTCACTGTAAGAGAAAGTCTAATACCTTTCCTCACGTTTACTTCTCAAATAGACCACTGGAGTCAAAGAGCAGATTCTGCCACCCTTGATTTCAATGGGACCATACGGAGAATGATATTTTCCTTATCATGAGCAAAGCTTGGGGAATCTGGCCCTTACTGCACATATGCCCTTCATTCAGCCCCTCATCCAGCTTGTCCTTTCCCATTTCTTTACCAAATAAATACCTGGCATACCAAATAAATACCTTCTTTAGGGGAGAAGGAGTGAAGTGTTGCAGTTCTTCTGTGAAGTTTTGAGACAGCTATTGTGGAATTACAAAGGAGATTTAGGTGACTGCTAGTCATTTCTTAAGGAAATGTGTTTAGTTTCAAAACCCCCAAAATAATCCTAAGAGGTTAAAATCCATTTGAACCCATTATTTTAATTTTCCTGATAGAAATGGTGCATTCCTATTTTCTGTGCTGGAAAGTTTAGTTACTTAAGGACTTACATATCTTCTGAATAATCCTGACCTCAAAAACTCCTGTAAATTGATCAGCAGAGTCTCTCCTCATGCCTTCCATGAAGCATGTTGTTTATATGAGCCACAGGAAGTCATGAATTCACAGTTTAAGTCACAAGGTAAATTTGGAGTAGATTTCTCCATAGGACAAGATGGGTAACCAAGCCTTCAAAAAGAGATCTGGAAAAAGAATTCCCCAACTTGTGAATTTAGGAATAGTACTAATATTAATAGAAAATCTTTTCAGAAATAAATTACCAATGAACAAAAATGGGGAGGAGGGAGGTTGTGTGTATAAAATTACTAAAGAAAAAGGTCAGAAAGAGGCTAGATAAATAAGGCCAAACTAATGTAAATTGGTTTAAGTTTGTTGAAGCCAATGGGTCATGCCAATTGACATGAGCTGAGGATCCAACCAGTTGACTTAAATGGCCAATGAAACATACTTGCAAATTATTCCTTACATTTACAGCATTTAAAATCCATATCCTATGCATGTTTCCTGCAAGGCCTTACCAAATCAGTAAATTGAACCTGAAACTAGCAAAAAAAGTGTTCATTTTTAACAAGAATAAAAATATATATACAGGCAGTCCACGACTTACAATGTTTCGAGTTACAATGTTTCACACCTACAACATTTATACATTGACACCGTTTCAACTTTATGACGTCAGTTTCGACTTTACAACGCTTGATTCGATGCAACGTCATGCCAGCAAACAAGTTTGCTGCATTGCTCATCTTCCTGGAGAACATCTGTCCAAACTTCCTTGGACACTTTCTTTAGGAAAGCAGACAAGACTCCAGAAAAACCTGCAACCAAGACTCCTGAAAAGACTCCAGCCAAGAACCCTTCAAAAAGTCCAACCAAAAGCCTTTCAAAAAGTCCAGCAAAGTCACCTCAAAGAAGTCCTTCCAAATCAATATGGTTGCTATTTACAATATAAATACATTAATGTAGCTATATTACTCATCTATAATTGATTGAGTACAAAATTCTGAGTTATTTTTAATGAAAATAGGGTATCAGGCCTTGATTCAGGAACTAGTCCCCCATTTATAACATTGTTCCTTATGAGAAAATTGGTTCCAAGTTACTACGTTTTGACTAAAGACGTGGTTTTCAGGAACCAATTGTGTCGTAAGTCCAAGGACTGCCTATATATTGGAATGACTTAAGGGGTGTTGTGTTTCCTCCCTCACCTAAAGTCTTCAAATCATGATTGGACATCTGTCCATGGGAAGAAACAGATAGTGCCTGATGTCATTTTTGCCACCATAAAAATGTTTATGGCAGCCTAAATGGCTTAACAAATAGATATCCCTACCCCTTGTCATACCACATAAGTTGCTCAAAAGATAGTGTTAAATAGTGCCCCTTTACTATGGCAGACATCTATTGCTCTGTAGATGTACTAGGTAGGTACTCTGGGGGTTGAGTGGCCCAATCCTGTGCACTGGGGGAATTCCTGAACAGAATTGGGTCCCTCATACTGCTGAAACAAATGTCCAAACAGGGAGATAAGGGGTAGAGTGGGACCCAGGGAATTTGGAATGTCTTGTGCCTCCATACTAGGATCTGCTCTGACCTATGCCTTCATGTGAAGCATTTGACCAGCATGGGCATCAGTCCCAGCAAGGAGGCACTGGGCAGCAAGGGATGCGAGGAATTCCTAGGCAAGGGGGACAAATTGCCCACATCAGATGTTGCCCAATGTGGGACAATAGGTACATGGGTTTTGCCCAGTAAAAGGAGATCAGCTACGGTAGGATGCATCCCACCCTCACTTAATCCACTTCATTTGGCAGTCTGTTTTGGCCCTAAAACATATGCTATAGTTCAAAGAGAAGCTATAGGCTTGTTGCAGGACGCTGTCAATGAACTACACAATGCACTAACACAGTGTGGGTTCTTGTTCCCATTCTACTGGTTAGACTGCATGTAGATGTGTGCCTGCATCCTCTCCAAGATGGCTAAAAGTGTCTTTGTTCAGCCAGGGGAGACTCACACCAATACAGAGGTCCCAAATTCAATCCCTGCATATCAGTCCTGATAGAGTTAATCAGAGTTTTCTCCCATAAACTATTTATCCCCATGCACAGTCAGAATGAGAGCTGGGCAAACATTTTCTGTCAGAACAGTTTTCGATCAGAAAACATTGATCCAACAGAATCGAAACATTCAATAGGAACATGTCTTTTCAGTTGAAACTTTCAACAGGAAGCAGGCGGGTACACTGGCTAGCTAACTGGCCAGTCTGACTGGCTTTCTGCCAACCTGCCCCCCACCTGGTTGAAGAGCAGGCCATCGGCCAGCTGTCAAGTCCCTGGCTTCCACACTGGCAGACAGATGTGCGGGTTTGTGAATGCCAAAACAAATAGTTCCATTTTTTGCCATAAATACCACAATGTTAAACTTTTGTTCATACGTAGAGCAACCTGCTAACAACCTTAAATTCCATGCAATACAGAAGTTTCCTCTTTAGGACAACTCCAGTCATAGCATGTATTTGTGCCATTGAGATCGCCAACTGTAGTGTTATAAACTCAGCCTCCCAACTACTTTAAGATCTCACTCTGGAAAGTGATAGCATTCAGGGACCAGTTTTATGTTGTTTAAGTTTTGGTATATAGCAAACAATGAAGAAAAATGGATGCTGGACAAGAGCATCCAAGAAGAAAAGCATTCAAAGCTTTAAGATGGATTTATTTGTAAGATTGCTTTTGTAAATCTTTCTTGAACCTAGCTTTTTATTCAATCACTTATTTATTATCTTCCTTGTAGCATTTGATTTAATTCCTTAACACAATGGACTCCAACTAGATTGAATATTTTCAAGGACTTTGAGTGTCATTGTGCATATGGTGTTATTCCGCTGATCTAGTCCCTAGAGGAATAACAAAGCACCTGGATTTTTAATTACCAGAATACCAATCTAGTGAGTGACCCAGGGTAATGTTGATTCTTCTCCCTGCTATTTGTAAAACAACCTTCTCTGAATCAGAATGTTTTGCTGCCTGTTTTGCTGCTGTTTTCTCTTCTAAACATTAGATATTTAGTTTAGAAAGTCCTAATATGGTTAAGATGTTATTACTATGACTGAAGAGTAGAGAACTACAGATGAAACACACTGCCATATGCTGACAGTTCTGGGGTCTGGTAATATTGAATGTGTCCAACCATTCACTCTTACTGAACCCCAGTCTATACCTTATATCTCTCTATAACTTTTTAGCTATGGAGCACTTCCTGTTAGCTCCAATTTAAAAAAAAAAAAAAGACTCTCCAGGGCTGCTCTTTTGGCATTCTTGAAAGAAACTGCATTTAAGATTCACTTAACCTAAACTTTTGTTAGTTATGCCACCATGACCCTACAGAAACAGAGGTTTGTGATTCAAAATGCTTTTATTACAGGAAGTCTGACACAATGGCTCTTCTTACATGCTTCTCTATTTCAACAGTTCGTGCCATGTTGAAAATTTTAAAACAGCTACAAATTGTTTCTCTTCACCTATTAGTTGTGTGTACACTTGTCCTTCGCGTGCAATTCTGCGGAAGCTAGAAAGGTAGACAAACTTTATAAGACTTTTAGCTACAAAGCTTCTCCAAAATAGGTCAATACCCACAACCTGAGTTCCTTACTCAGAATAGATTAGGAATATTGAACAGAAACACTAATTCCAGAGGGATTTCTTCCCTGATGAGCCAGGCCCTTTTTCATAGCATGGCAATTACTATAACAAGAGCAATGATTGTCACTGTTCATAATCAGCCGGTTTGATTTTTTTTTCCCTTTCAGCCAAAAGACAATCCCCATCTCCCTACTCTCCCCTATTCCATTCCGCCCAAGCATAACAGCTTTTAAAACTACCCCACTCCTTTTTTATAACCCAGCTCACCACTCCTGTTCTTCTGCTGCAGAAAACAGGTCCTGTACAGCAGAGAATACCTGAAAACCATCACTTACCAAAAATCTCACCTGAATTAGACAGAAAATAGTGAAAATCTCATGCATTTGTTGACAACAAAATGGAAATGAGTTAGCAGTTTTAGGAAAATTCTGAGACAATTCAGGGGCCAAAACTATCAGTGAGTTTTGTTTTTTAATGAAAATATCAAGGTTTGTGGTGAATGGCTTGTGGTGGAAAAACTAGAATTTTACTGCAGCTTTGGCAACAGTGGCTTTGCACATCCCAGCATAAGTTCGCTGGCTCAGCCTACCATCTACAAAGCAAAGTACCATTAGGGCTTAGTTGAATTCCCGCCAATATTATCTGAGTGTTGTGACTGTGCACCAGTGCCCATCCTTTTCCTGATAAGGTGCAGTCCTAATAGACTCTGCACAACCCAAGACCTGCTCTTTCACTTGCAGTTTCCCCATCTGAAGCATATGCAATACCCTGATGAGGAAATCACTGGGTGAAATGGCCTAATTCACAGAGGCACAAGCACCACTCATAATTGAGTGTCCTCTGAGCCTCCTTGGGTGCATCCAGATGAGAGCACATGTGTGGTATGCCCACATATACAGGCATTCGCCATGCTGCTAATTAGCAGTGTGGCAGGGTTTTTTTGACACTGGGATTTCATAGATTTCATAGACATTAGAGCTGGAAGGGACCTCGGAAGATCATCGAGTCCAGCCCTCTGCCCCAGGAGCAGGAAGTCAGCTGGGGTCACAGGATCCCAGCAAGATAAAAATCCAATTGACTCTTAAAGGAGTCCAAAGTAGGCGCTTGCAGCACCTCTGGCAGCAGTCTGTTCCAGGCCTTGGGAGCTCGAACAGTAAAGAAGCTCTTTCTTATGTCCAGCCTGAAATGGTCTTGGAGGAGTATGTGACCATTTGACCTTGTCATCCCATGTGGCACTCTGGTGAACAGGCATTCCCCCAGATCCTTATGTACACCCCTTATATACTTGTAGGCAGCCACCAGGTATCCCTGAGCCTGTACTTTTCGAGGCTGAAGAGTCCCATAGCTCTCAGCCTCTCATTATAAGGCCTGTTTTCCTGCCCTCTGATTATGTGTATGGCTCTCCTCTGGATTCTTTCAAGGTTATCCACATCCTTTTTAAATTGTGGAGCCCAGAATTGGACGCAGTACTCCAGCTGCAGCCTCACCAAGGCCAAATACAGTGGGAGGATGACATCCTGGGATTTGCTAGAGAAGCATCTATGGATGCAAGCCAGAATTTTGCTCACTTTGCTGGCTGCAATGTCACATTGTTGGCTCATATTCATCTTGTGGTCAATCATGACCCCCAAGTCCTTTTCGGCCGTGGTGCTAGCAAGTGTAGCACTGCCAAGCCTATAAGCATGCTGCAGGTTTTTCTTCCCAAGGTGGAGTACCTTGCATTTTCCGGTGTTGAAGGCCATCAGGTTTTCATCTGCCCATTTTCTGAGCCTGTCAAGGTGAGCCTGGATTGCCATTCTGTCCTCGGGTGTGGATGCTTCACCCCAAAATTTGGTGTCATCAGTGAACTTGGCCAGTCCACTTCTAACACCAATGTCCACATCATTACTGAATATGTTGAAAAGGAGAGGCCCAAGGACGGAGCCTTGGGGGACCCCACTGGTCACAGCGCACCATGATGATTGACTTCCATCAACTACCACTCTCTGGGTCTGACCACGGAGCCAATTCCCCAGCCAGCAGACTGATGTAGCCGAGGCTGCAATTGGCCAGTTTTTCTATGAGCTGATCGTGGGATACCAGATCGAAAGCTTTTTTAAAATCAAGATATATGACATCGATCTCTTCTCCCTTGTGCAGGTGATAATCAAGGGAGATCCTGGTGTCAATAAAACCTGCTTCTGGAAAAAGCAGGGTGGTGCACGTGGTGGCAGCATGCACTGCCCAAAACTGGAGCCTGGCTGACTGGAGCCATGCTCTGGCTGCCAGCCAGGATCCACACACTGGATCACAGCTGCTGGAGCACCAGGATTCCCCAAGGATCCCAGGAGCCAGCCCATGTGCTGGCTCCAGCCTCCCCATAACCCTCTGGGGCAATTTGCTGTCTGCCAGAGCATGCATGCGTGAACATTCCCAGGGGACAACTAGCAACGGTACAACTATGTGCTGCTGCTGCTTTGTCCCGAGGGAAATGTATGTGTGTCCTCATCTGATCACGCCCCTTGTGTACAGTCTCCTATGGCTTCTTAACAGCCAGCTGCCCCTTGCAATGTCACTTTGGGTTTTCTACTCGTCCTCTCTGGACTTGTTCCACTCCCTCACCCCCACTCAGTCTCTGCTGTGTCCTTCCCAGCACCAGCCTTTCCCTTAGGCTCTTTCCAATCTTTTTCATAAACTTTCACTAGTCCCAGTTTTCCTTCTGGCCCACCTGGTGTTAATCCAGTTTCTTTCCATTTTGGTCTTTCCTGCAGCCTCCTCATGGTGTCTACATCCAGGATCCAACCTCCTGCTGCAGGAACTAAACTCTGCTCCTCTCTGTCACTGGAATGCTTGTACCCTTTGCTGCCAGGTCCCTCTTTTTATATTCTGTATCCCAGTGGACACGTCTACACAAGATGTTTACTGTGGAGCTGTCTAATTAGCTCTGCAGTAAAATGTCACCGTCTACACATGTGGGACTATTGGGACAGAGTAAACTAATTAACTCCACTGTAGGTTAGTATTGTAAACACAAGTGCTAGCCTACGGCAGAGTTATTTACTCCACAGCACAGCACAGCACAGCACATGTAGACACTGATGTAGCTGGCTGGGGCATAAGGGTGATTCAGTGCAGGGGTTGCCTGTTGTCTAGCCCCACAATGAAGCACAGTTTTGCTCCACTCAGCCCCTCCACCGTACTTTGAACTAGATGGGAGCAGCCCCGAGCCTGCAGGCTGACTACTTGGGCCCCCTGCCAGTCGGGGCTGCTCTGACCCAGCTCAGCGTGCTACAGTCCTGGGTGCACACTCAAACACGGTGCCTGGGAGCAATAAACTCCAGTGCAAACTGCGCCAAAGCTTATTCTTGCAAATTAATAGCACATGTAGATGCACCCACTCTGTGATGTCCCTCTAAAAAGGTTCTTTCTTCTTTGTAATGGGGACAAGAGAAGGCTCTGCTATAATGTGGCATAAGTTCTTTAGGAATTGGTGAGACTAGAGATCAGGCTCATTGCATTCATAGATAAAGAGGTCTAAATGAAGTTGACAAAAACAAACCCTCACAAATCAAAATTTGACACCTGCCTTTTGGACCAAATGAGTTATTCAGTGAAGGTGTTTATTTAATTGGAATATCTGGTCTTCCCATGAAATGGAGGCCCAGAAATATGTCAATTTTAGCTGAAGATAAGCACCAGAGCAGCTCTGGTTTCTTTCTCCCCCATGCAAGCCCAGATTTACATCTGTGCATTAACACTATTTCCCTTGATGTTTTCTTTTTTCAAACAGAGTCCCTAAAAAAACACCTGGAATGCCTCAAACTCTGTGGAGATGAAACTGAAGCTCACAACCAAATCCTTGAAAGCCTGGATGGGGTTCTGCTGGCTCTTGCTGAAGACAGTTAAGTATCCAAACCATTTTGTGACTTCCCAAATCAAGGGTTGGCAACCTTTCACTAACAGAAGGCTGAATTAACACAGCTCAGTCCAAAGGCAGGCTGGAGGCAGTGGTTGTTAGATATTCTGTCAGATAGTGCCAGATACTCTGTTGGATGGTTTATTCTGGTGCAAAACTTACACAAAGCTTTGCAAAGCTTACATAAAGTTACATAAACTTCCATTTTTGTGTGCTTGGTGGGCCAGATAAAATATCTGTAGGCTTCCCTCCCTTGGCCTAGAACACCAAACAATTCCTTGGAGCACAGGTCATATATTCTTTTGGATTACATAGTCATCATGATCCCTCTGGTCTTTGTTTTGCTCTTATGCTGCATTAAATTTAAATAAAATTGAACTGTGGTGCTCCAGCAGATTGAGGGAGGCAGTATAAAAATATACCTCCTCAGTAATGGGCTGACAAATTCAATTCTAAAGGTCTGCATGGAACAGATATTCTTCCTTTCTGATGCCAACCCACCAGTAGAAATCCAGCAGATGGGTTTCAGAGGGGTTCTGAAGGAGTTGAGTGAACAGGTATTCCAGGCTTACTGCTGAGATAGATTATGGGAGGGGATGCTCCAGGTTTGAGCTTCCTAGTGGAAATTTCCTACCAGAGCCTGAAACTAAAATCAGTCTAATTCCTTAAAATGAGGCTGCCTCACAGTTTTAGTAATAGCTATTCTGGAAGTTAGTACCTACATGAAGGTGATTAATGATGCTTTTAAAGTTCACATAATTCATAACTTTTTGACAGCACATGGGGGTGGAATAGAAACTACATGCTTGAAAATACCACCAGCCCCTTCCAAAAGTTAGCAGACCAGGATGTGCTTCTAATCTTTTTGCTTCTTGGTCAGCAGGAGCTGGAAGCTCTTCAGGGTGGATGCTTTATTGGCATTGACCTCTTAAGCCAATCAACTACAAGCATTGATGGGATTTACTTCCATTTCCATTTACTTCCAGGTCTTCATAGGATAAAAAAAAAGGGGGATGGGGGTGGAGGATGATGACAACTGAATGACCTTTAGAGTAAATGAAAATGAAAGAGATGCCTAACACAGCAGAAATTGGGGCACCCTTAATTTCAAACTACTGTATTACTTCTGGTAAGAGTTGAGGGTAAAGTGATCGTATCTCTGTAAGTGGGTTGCTTAGCCTGCTGGCTTTGGCAAGCAGGTTTGCTCCCAGAGGAACTCTTCAGCCACTCCTCCCAAACATGGTCTATAAAGTGCAAACATAGAGGCAAATAAACACACAAAAAACAAACCCTGATGTCCTGTCACAGGCACTTGGAGGGATACCCCCTGGGCTCTGACCCTCAGCATCGCAGCCTGGCCCCTCAGTGTAGAGCTATTCTATTCACAGCTGGCTCCTTTCCTCCAAATTGTTCCCTCACACCGTTTGCCCCTTTCCGCTCTCCTGTCTAGATTTTAAGCTCCCAGTGAGTCATTCCCTTATCAGTAGCTCTCCCACAGTTGCAGCTATGCAACAGGGCTGTATGCCCCATCTTCAGGGGATAGACCACCCTATTATAATCTGCTAGTACTGACCTATAGAAATCAGCAATAGGCACCATGGGAAAAAAGAAAACAAACCCCCGCCACAAAAAAGTCCTTGCATTGAAGCTGCTGCCATCCTCCCTATTCCAAGAAATAAAAATGTCAGCTCTGAATAAGTTCTGTGATCCAGAAATACAGAGGAGCTACATCACAATTTAAAATGTAAGGGTATCCTCAGACTGATTATGAGCAGATGAATTTCATGATCACAAAAATCTGGAGTTGCAAAAAAGCCTCTAGATTCAATTTTATCCTTATTAAAAATACACCTGAAACCTAGCAGCTGGTTTTATTAGCAGCTAGCTGTAATCAAGTACTCAGCTAAGTTGTAGGTTAGATATCAATTAAAATACTAGGATGTAATTTGAGGTGTATGACTGAAAATTAAATGAAGCCTTCAATATTAAAACTGAAAAAAACTTCAGTTTATTCATCTTCAGGAATACTTTATGCTCACCCAAACTCTTGAGCATATAACCCCAAAAAACTCACAACACAGCCAACTTGCTATTTTAATTTAAAAAGCCAATAATTTTCCTATTTGACTGCTCTGCCAATACCATAACAACAATATTCTCATATCTCATCTGCATTCCTCTGTCCACTCCCTTGCAGGCCCCTGCAAAAAGAAAAGATGATTACCCATGTGGTAAATAAACCTGGGCTTATAAAGATTAGTATGAGAGAAGGGTTATAAAATCTTTCACATTTGAACCAACTTTTCAGCCGGAAACCAACTTTTCAGCCTTCTCACCCATTTATCATAAAGGGATCAATTTATACTCACTTGACCAGGGGCTTAAATATTAAAGCCAGTGACGGTGACAGCCATCTGTACCTCACAAACTAGATCTTGTTTTCCATTCTCCAAATCTTTGTCAATCCATTAGTGTTATTCCCAGACAGACTGACAAATCTGGCAGCCCTATTTTTTGCCAGAGCATTTTTACCTTTTCCAAACATGTTTCCTGCAACAATCATCTAAACTAAAATCAAGTACCTTGAGGGCTGAGTAGGAGTCCTGACTTACAGCTAATTGCTTGTTAATTGCAGCTTCAGTTGTGCTTTATCAAGGTGGGATGTTTTACCTGTCAGCAGTCATTTGGCAGTGGTTCAGAACATGGAAATTTATCCAGTTGCTATAGCAATGTGGTCAGTGCTTGAAGGTTAGACATGTGCTTTATATAATACACACATCCTTGACAGCTCTTGAAATTCATAGATTCATAGATTGTAAGGCCGGAAAGGGCCTCAGAAGATCATCGGGTCCAGCCCCCTGCACCAAACAGGGAAGATAACTGGGGGTCAGGTGACCCCAGCAAGGTGACTGTCCAGTCTCCTCTTGAAGATTTCCAGGGTAGACAATTGCACCACCTCTGGAGGGAGCTTATTCCACAGTCTGGACATCCTGACAGTGAAGAAATGTTTCCTAATGTTGAGCCTGAATCGATCTTCCAGGAGTTTGTGGCCATTACTCCTGGTTTTCCCCTCAGGTGCCCTGGTGAACAGTTGCTCACCAAGCCCTTGATGTACTTCCCTAGTGTAGTGGTAAGCTGCTACCAGGTCCCCTCTCAGCCTTCTTTTCCTCAGGCTGAAGAGTCCCAGATCCCTCAACCATTCCTTGTATGGCTTGCCGTGTAAGACTCTGATCATACAGGTGGCTCTTCTTTGGACTCTCTCAAGCTTGTCCACATCCTTGTTAAACTGTGGTGCCCAGAACTGGATGCAGTACTCCAGCTGCGGTCTCACCAGTGCTGAGCAGAGTGGAAGAATCACCTCCTGCTGGAGGTGGTTTTGCTGGAAATGCATCGATTGATACCTGCCAGAGTATTATTTGCCCTACTGGCTATGGCATTGCTGTAAAACCACTAATCATGTTTAAAACCATTAAAATGCTGTAAAACCACTAATCACAAATAAAACCACTAATCACATTTTCCAAACTTTATCCTACCACCTTATTTAATTAATTTTGATTCAGGCACTTGCAGAACTGTAAGAAGAGATATTTCAAGTGGCTTTCAGAAATGCTTTAGGCCTTTCTTCTTCACATCAGCCATGCTTCTTAAGATACCCAGGCCAGATGACCTAAGAGCTTTTATGCCTGTTCAGTGACATCCAAGAAAGTTGTACCAAAGGGAACTTTACTGCAAGCCATAAGTCCTGACTGCTCAGAAGTAAAACTTGTAGACCCATGCTTATACTCAGTGCTGTCCCTAGGGTATGGTGAATTGAGGCGAGTGCCCGCGGCCCCTCCTGCCTGGAGCTGGTGGATTAGCCCTGCACTGTGGAAGAAGCATGGAGGCCCCCAACACCTTTGCAGGTGTACCACAACCCTGTGCAATGTTAAGCGCACCCCGCACAGGCTGATTTGCCCCAGGCCCCACTCCCCACTAGGGTCAGCTCGGCTTATACTACTAAAATCTGCAAGAGATTTTTGGAAGAGTTTCCTGCATAGAAAAGGCATTGCACAGTCGCATCACATTTGTTATTTTCTATAGATTGGAGCTTTAGGACTAAAAAAAAAATAGAAGATAGCCGATTTAAAGATTCAAGTATATTGGGAAAATTGCACTGGGAAGACTCCAATCTAAAAGTATTAGCTTAACTTTTAGTGAGTGACTAGGTACTGAAAGTGTTACTCAAAGACTGATTAAAATGTAGTCATTACTATTACACTATGATTTGTATATTAGCAAGAGTTCAACCTCTTGTTATGAATCTTATTTTTAATTCCTAAGAAAAAATATTTAGTTCTGTTCAAAATGCTATATGTGCTATAATAGTTAGCAAATATTATTGGCCACTTTTAACCAAAATTTTACTCTTATTTATTGAGACTCATTAGAAAGAGTTACACTTTTAGAAAATGCATGGATAAAATTCAGATTTGTTTCTCAGCAAATCAACAGGTATATCATTCAAAAACTTTAAAGCAAATAGAAACATCTGTTGGACAGAAAAGAGGTTAATCATATAATCATAATGACTAGTGGAATACTGTATTAATATCCCTGTAGTTGCCACACTAATTACACTTGGGATGTCTAACAAGATTTTGTTCAGTCTTTGAATGGAACTGTTATATGACAACAGCCTCTTTGCTGTGAATTTGAACAAAGCAAAACATAGCTTGGTGGTCAAGACATGAAGACTGTTGGGTTTTGGGTGACTGGTTGCTTTGTTGCTCCCTGATATATATGGAATGCTGGAATTGATCCAGGATTGATCAAGAAAATAGGTTTAGTGTTTGCAGGATGAAAGTGTGTGTGATTGGCCATAAAGAAAAGCAACCAGTCACTGTAGGAAAAATAGTCTTTATAATCAGTTTAGTCCTTTCTTTGCTGTCAAAGGTTTAGCTTCCTACAGCCAGCAAAGTACAAAAAAAGCATCAGCCAAAGATTAAAACAGAAACACGCATTTCTTGAATTCCCTGATCAAAAGCTTTACTCCAAGCTCCCCGCACATTCTGCCCTAGCTGACACCAATCTGTGTTTGTTTCACCATCTTCCAAGATGCTCAGAAGCCTGATGCCAATTAAGTACAATGAGACAGCAGGAATTTCTTTGAGGGAGATTATTGCCACTCATAATTACTAGGGCCACTGTAGGGCTACCTAAGGATTTTGACCAAATCTTAACCTTTGATTTGCCAGGAATTTTCAGGATTTGTTCCTCACAGATGGAAGTGTTTCCCTTTTGGCTCTTATACCTGGCCCCAGTTTAGTAAGGCACTTAAGACACTGCTTGACCTAAGCAAATGAATAGTCCTACTTAGATGTTTGCTTAGTTAGGCAGATTTTTTACTCCATTACTGAAGCAGAATCTTGGATTCCAACCCTGGCTAGACCTCTACAGAAACTTTTAAAATGAATGCAGGAAATAAAGCAAATTTAAATTCATTGCTATTATTGCTAACCCTATCGTTGCAGTGCATAGATGTTCCAGCCTACTCGGAGACAGTGGAATTTTCCCAGCTTTGGCTAGAATTCTGGAACGCAATCCAAGATCCGCAGTGAAGGCAGCCCAAGTACTCGCTGAAATAGCTAAAAATGGTACGTAGCCCATACTGTATAATTTACAAGTAATATTACTGCTTGTATGTTTCTATTCTATTGATCTGTTTTACATACACTAATTATGGGCCCTGAAAATTTTAATAGTTTTATTTTAACAAGCTCATAATCCCCGCTCCTCTGTGTTTGCAGAGGAAATGAAGAAGCTTTGTATTGAAGCAGATTTGGTTCTAATCTTGGTACCTCAGCTGAAAAGCACAGATGAAGAGATGTTGCTTCATACTGGAAGAGCCATTGGCCGCATCTGCTATGAAAAAAGTAAGAGTTATTCAGTAAACACTAAAGGAATTCTATGCTTCCTGGCTAATGTTACAATTTATGTTCCTCCACCTTTCTATTTAGATTGAGCCAAAAGTGCTTTACAGACAGTGCTTTGTAGTAAACTAGATTTACCAGTTTCATCTTCATTTATTTCTGCAATTTGCATATGTTAGAGCTATCAGGCTAAAAGTACCTCTAACACCTCCTCTCTCCAAGCACACCTTGTCTAGGTCTCAGACTTCAGAGTAACCCCTCTTTCTTGGAAACTCAATTCCCCACTCTTTCAGATCACATAGTGGATAGTACAGTAGTATGATCATGTCTCAGTAGGGATCCCTTTAGCAGGTCTGGACTCAGTTCAGACTTTGAAATTACATTCCCTCAATGACAGTGACAGGAGTAATTAATAACAAAAGAGCTTCCATTGCTTAATCAGAAGAAAAAGTCTTTGTGTTAAAAGACAATAAAAAACACTACACATGTCTGCTTCTTCCCTAAGGATCAATATCTGAGCTTTGTTGGCCAGATAAAACTGCTTGGTGGGCCAAATCCAGTTAGCAGGCCATAGATAAAAGCAACCCCTGGCTTAAAATGTAGATTCACTTTATTATAAATACAGTGGGTTGATGCCAACCACCAGCTAAATTTTCTTTGGTGCCTGCCATTTTAAGAGCAGCAAATAGGCAGCAGCCAGGTGCCTGATGAGGGCAACCATTTTGGCCCAGGGATATAAGCAGGGCTGCAGTTTGCTGCAGGAAGGAAGGAGGAACCATCAGGCTGAGATGCTGCTCCAGCCAGAGTCAGGAGGGCAAGGGCAAGGGCAAGGGCAAGGGCTATGGCTATGGGGAGGAGGTGACCCCTTGTCCTGGGTAAGATGTAAAACTGCACCCTGCCAGAGAAGCGTGGTTTGGTGGGGCTCCTAGTGGTGTGGGAGCCCCCAGGAAACACCAGGCCAGTTACCTCCCCAGTGAAAGGTGGGTTGGGTGCCTTAATAACCCCAGCCCTACATCCCTGGTGGTGCTCTAGTGAGCAGGGGGAGCCCAGGGCTTGGTTAAGGAGCCCTGAGACAGAGCTCAAGCTGGAGGAGGGACCTGGGGCCACACCCAGGCAGCAGAGGAACGCCTGGGGGTGCGAGTCAGTCCCTGTGTGAGAGGGGTGATGAACAGAGCAGCCCATGTGTGGGCAAGTGACGAGGCCCAGTGGGGGCATAGTGGTCCGGTGAGGGGCTAGGAGTGAAATAGGCCTACAGTCATATATTGCTCAGTCAACACTCAGTTCAGGATAGCAGGAGATACCCAACAGACTGCACCGGGGCTGACTGAGGCAAGGAGAGCTAAGCCCAAAGCCAGGAGAGCTAAGCCCAAAGGTCATGCTGGGCAGCATGAGTGTGGCTCCTGAGAGAGGGCAGTATGAAAGAGGTGGGGTGAGAGCCAGTGGAGGGGGTGAGACCCTGGAGAAAGAGGAGTAGCGTGTGAGTGTCCCTCCCGAGCTCTAGAAAAGAGCTAGAACTGCGCCTGGTTTGCTATGGCCATAGGCTGGAGAAGTAACATCTGCAAGGTATGACAGACGAGCGAAGCGGGTGGTTGATCTCGGAGCAGGGCAGCCAGTAAAGACCTGATGAGGAGGCCACCCTATTACTTATAGCTTATATTAATAGCATGTTTTATTCAACTGTCCTAAACAACCCTAACTAAATTGCAACTCATATCTATATTACAGTCACGTCTGGAAATCCTCGCTGTGCTAAGTGTTGTACATACCTATATAACCCAAACAAGTTACAGTCCAAGCAGAAGGGACAAAGGGTAGAAAGGGAAACCAAGGCAAACTACTTAAGTTCATGCAGGAAATCCAAAGTCAGCGAATGCAGGTCTCCTTTCTTCTAGTCTAGTGCCTTTTATGTAGAACTGTAGTGTCACTCATAGGGCAGACGGACATCCAGCTCCCTGCTCTATCATGGCGTTTCACAGAAAATGCCATGAGTTGGAGCAACTCCCTCCCCCTCCCCGTGACCCAAAAGTCATTTGCTGTTTGGTTTTCGGGGAGTGGGGGGGAAAATCAAGCTCCACTTTGGAGCCAGTTCAGCTGAGGAGCTGCCTGCCTGCATGCTCTCCCCCAGGCCCCCCACCCCACATCAGCTCCATCAGCACATCAGCTCTGCAGGAAGGGAAGAGGGATGAGGGAGGGGAAGCACACTGTGAGCTGGGGTTTGCTAGGAGTAGTGCAGGAGCCTATGGGGTTTTTTTGAAGCCTTTACTCTCATGTAGGTATCTTAAAACATAACCACGGTTATTTCAGAACACAAAAAGCCAAGTTGCTGCTGCAGGAGCACAAAGCCCACATAAAGAGCATTGCATTGTTGCACTACATTTCAGGGTATACCTGGAACCAGGTTGGAACCAGATTGCAGTACACTGGTCCACTAATTCTTAACCCTGCTTTGTAGGAGAAGTTATCTGCACCAGCCATACATCTGTCACAGCAGGTCAACTACATTGACTGACTTTAGGGACTGAACCAAGATTCTACCTGTTGCCTACCTCCTTCATTCTTTCTCCATTCATTTGCACTGGAACAAGTAACAGTTCAGAGGAGTTTCTTCATGTTAACTAGCCACAATATGTGGAAGGAGGTAGAGCCTTATTTTTGTTTCCTTTTAGGGCTTTTGACCATCCAACCATATGGTAAGCATTCAGTTTAACATCAGTGTATCATCTCTGCAACACATGCTAAATGCAATTACAAGTGCTTTATCCCATCTATAATGGCCAAATTACTCAGCTTGCAAACCTATTATGATGATTGTGATGTAGAGTTTAAGTATGTAACTCTCTTCTTGTAGTGAGCCAACAGTACTCCTGACTCCAGAACTTCTGTCTGACACACTAAATGAAATTTGCAAGACAAAAATCCTACCAGTTTGGAAAGCTTAAAGCAGTTGAAATCCACCCAGACTCTATTGCAGCAAAGTTCTGTCTTCATACTTTCTTTAGGATTACCTCCTTTGAATCATTGTAATTACTATGATGGTTCAAAGTTTCATCTGAGATTAATTTCTTCTTTCCTTTAATTTTTATGTTTGTTACTTCCAGGAGACCTTCAGGAAGAGCTGGTGAAATTAGGAGTGATCACATCACTGGTCCGAATATTAACTGAATACCCAGAGAATGAGGCACTTACTCGTGTTGACCTGTTGGCCTTATGCAATCTTGCAGATCTAGGTGAGCAGGAGAACACTCCTAAACTTGCAGTGGTACTATGTTCTCATCCCAAAGCAAATTGTCATGAGCTGTTGTCATTTGCCTGTTCTAAAGAAGTGTTACCTTAGTAGGTGTGGTTTCACTAGGCAAATACTTTACCACTGGAAAAGTGACTGCAATCCTTTGCAGCAGTTGCTAGTCTTCTAGACAAAAAGCATTCAAATTCAATACATGTCCCAGCCTCTTTCAAGAAAAAATAAATGGAACACATCTCAGCTGGTGTAAATTTATGTAGCTCCACCGACTTTAATTACAGGGTATATAATACTACTTTTTATTTAGAATGTATTACTATTTCATTTAATTAGATATTGCATTATTTCATTTTGTTAAGTGTCTCTACAGGACAGGGGAGAATAGGAGACTCTGATGCACATTGTCTCTAACATAGATCCTTTTATCTGCCATAATAGAATGGCTCAATTCTCTTCTCAGATGTACCATTTTTCAATGTGTAGCTTTATTGACTTCAATTGGCTTTATTCCTGGTGTACACTGATATTGGTGAGAAAAGGATACAACTTGATATCTTTTTAATTTATCTTGGTATAGAAAGTTCCTCATACCTATAATCAGTTTAATTATCACTCTCAGTACTGCCAGCTCTCATAGCGTTATTGTGCATCTCATGATAGGAGTTGGGGCTTTGGGAAAAAAACAGCTAATGTATTTGACAACTTCAGCATCTATGTAGAAAAAAATAATTTCTAGTCTTATTCATTTCTGATGAAATCTGAAAGACTCAAAACAGAAGACAAATAAAACTCAAGAAACTGAATATACTATAATGTAATATATTGTTCTCATTTAAAAGGAAAACAAAATCAGAAATGTTAAGCCATGATTTCTCAGAAGCAGCTGAGTCTTGACACATGAATGCTTTCTATATACATTGCTTTATTGCTAAAAACCCTCATCTACCTAGCCATGTGCTGTATCACATGACATTCTTCTATATATTGTATATCCAAGAAGGGAAAGTTCTTGAAAGACTGAATACATAATTCTTACGAGAGCACCTCTGTAACAGGTGCCTGAGGTTGCTGTGATGTCCCCTAGTGGCTGCCTCAAGCTTGACTAGCTCTTGTCCTCACCTCTCAGGATCCCCACCCTAGTTCTTTGCCTGCCATGTCTGTTGTAAAGCTGCCCTCAGAAGCTGGTGAGCCTGGCGTGCCCTCTGTCTCTCAGCCCTCATTCTCTTAGGTCCTACTTGCCTTAAGGGCTAAATCCATGGCCTCCTTCCACCCCTACAGCCACACCTATGCCTCACAGATATTACTCTGTACACAGTTCTGTCCACTGTAGAGGCCTAAGCCGTCTTGGCTGTACCCTTCCTTTCTTCTGGCTACAGACTTCCAGTCCTTGTCTACTGATTTGGGCCCAGCTCTCTCACTCTGGGTCCCTAGGTCCTGTGTGTCTTGCTCTGGGCCCCCTGGGCTCAGCTGCTTGCCTCTCTAGCCCTTAGCCCTCTGATTCTTGACTCAGGCTGGGCTGCCTAATGCCATGTGCCCTACCAAGCACCCCTCCATGGCCTCCAGACCACCTCCATAGCCACAGCCTGGTCCTCTAAAGCCTAATTAACCACATAAACAAAGGCCCCTGTTTTACAACCAAGAAATCTACCCTGCTCTGGGTTATTGCCTCTCTGCAGCGCCATCAGCTCCCTTTAGTTTCCTCTGGGCAGTTCCAGGGAACAACTCAGGTGCCTGCTAGTCCATCCACTGGAGGCATCTCCCTCAGAAGTTCCTTACCCTTCAGCTTGCAAGGCCAAACTGTCTGCTGTGATTCAGGCCCTGGGTTTATACGCCTGGAAGCCGTGCCTCCTTTTGCTCACATGCCTTCCCAGCCGTGCACAGGGTTTTCCCTGTCAATCAAAGGTCCACCTGCCCTCCTGCAGCTGTGGCTCTGCACAGCCATCTGAGCCTGCTGCATCGCCTCCCAGCTCCCTGCCACAATTCCCTCCCCTCCCCCCCTTCCCTTATTCCCAAGTAACAGGGTCTGGGTCCTCTGTTAGAACCTCCTTCAGAGGTTTCTCTTATGTTCATGTTGAGATCCTTTCTTTTGGGTATAAAATATTTTGCAATGGCAAACTGGAGGATGTTTTCATACTATCTACTTGCTGAATTCATCCCTGATATAAACCCATTAAATGAATTTAAACTAAGAAATAAACTTGACTGTTATTACCATAAAAGTGCAGATTCAGAGGAATTGCCTGAAACTGTGACAGACATTAAAAGAAAAATAAAAGAGTTTGTGGTGGGAGGTCATGGTTGGGCTCCATGTCATTGATGTGGTCAGAAATTAATTGTACAGAAACAATATAGCAAGGCAGCTAGAATCAAAGCAGCATCTATTCAATTAAGATTAATGAGAGATATTTTAATTGCATTGTATTTAATTAAATACATATACAACCATGACACTATCTTCTACTCAGATTCTGCTAAGGAAGCTTTAAGCAAGACAAATATTGCTGAACTTCTGGTGAAACAGCTGAGAAGAGCAGAGAAACATGAGAGACTTGAACTCATCATTGAGGTCCTACAAGCATTAGTGCAGAATGGTAAGGCTCTTTTTATATGGCATAATGGTATTCCAATTAAAGTGATCCTGTGTTTTCACTGGAATTTCAATACTGAATACAGAGATGCAAACCCTTCTGCACCAAAATATGGGTGAAATCCTGGTTCCTGATTTAAATCGATTGCAAAATTCCAAGCATCAGGATTTTACCCCATGTATTTGAAAAGGGAAATTGGGAACAGCAGACAAGTGGTGGGGGAAGAACATGAACTTGATAAAAATGGATGGTGAAGGAATAGTGTCAAAAGAAATCCTTTGCATAATACATGCAGCCTACTTACTGTATGGAAATGCAAAATAAACTATCATCTCAGAAAGGTTATCATCTTTTGTGCTCTCCATACTCAGGATTGAAGATGGGCAGTAGAGTAACTAGGGGCACCTGTAAACGTGTGTGAAGGCTGCTCCAAAATGCAGTAATTGCCACACTGACGCATCTTGTGACAGGGGTGCTTTATCTAAAGCTCATCAAATGAGCTTTAGTTCAAGCACCCCCCACTGCCATTTTGAACCATGGGGATGCTGATACATAGATACTGTGGCACTTTAATTACAGCAGCTCTCACAGCCACTCTAATTAAAGCACCACCTGCCTAGGCATCAAGTGTGAGAGCGTACCAGGATCCCCGCTACTGGGAGCTTTTGCCACAACTAGGGAAGCTCTGTTGCCTCTGCCCAGCCACAAGAGCTGGGTAGAGCAGCCCCACACCAAACTATGCATCTGGGGATGGAGGGCAAGTGGGGTAAGAATGGTGGTCTCATCCTTGACCCAGGTGTTCCGTGAGTGCCCTGTACCACCTCCTCACAGAAAGACCCAGCAAATCATTTGGGGAATACCTCAAACAGGACAGTTTTTCATTCCATCTGTCAAAACATTTTTAAAAGCTTGTTTGACGCCTGTTGTTATATTTGGAAGAATTTGTTACATGTTTCTCAGGAACCAAATCTAGCAAGAGGCACATCAAAATATGGTGACCAGTGTTTGGAGTGAGCACAGTCTAGTTCCAAACTAACATAAAAAAATTCTCTCTCAAAATAGCTGTTAACTGTACCAGGAAAAAAAATTCCCACAGAAAAACAGGGCCATAACACTGCTGAACTGGAAGCTGGTGACACCAGCACAAGCCTGTGAAAAAGGACATTTATATCTTAGAGTATTTCACACTTCTAAAAAAAATAAATGCCATTCTGAGAGCATCCCATGACTGGATTTTGAAAGTAAGGCCACTCGCTGCACCTAACAAAGAGTATTGAGATGGCAAAAACAATTTTTAAAATATGAAACATTATAAACATCAACTGAAAAATTCTCCACTGACCAAAAAAATATCATAATGGTCTTTGTTACTACTGTTTCTTGTATTTTCCAGTGTCAACATACCTGTTATTAACCATGGTCCCTTAAACTATTGCCTATGAAAAGATTCTGTCTTAAATTCAAGGATTTAACCTTTTTACTTTACCGTTTTTGCAACGATTCATTAAAAAGCTGTTAATATTCATGTTATCCTCACCTCTGCAGATGCTCTGAAAATGCAGTTGGTAGAGACAGGTGTACATGAAGCACTGTCAGAGATCCTGCTGAGGCTCCAAGGCAGTTTACGAGCTGAAGATACTCTCATTGTGAAGGCTGCATCAGATCTCATTGTCTCTCTGCTCCTTGGAGGTAAGAGAGCCCAGATGCTTGCAACAACAGCAGCAAGTCCCATTAGCAGAGGGGAATGCCATCTGCTTCTGAGCTTTTATCTCTTTGTGACGCATCTGCAGCCTGTTTCAAGATAGCTAGGGGGAATTACTCTCACAAGACATCATATTTCTTCTATAATAGTAGAATTGTAGTACTCTTGTTCCTGTGTTTTTTTCTCTCAGTGTATGCGCATTTTGCCTCAGGCACCTAATGCCACTCTGACAGCTCCTGGACAGAGACTGGAAGTGCAATACCATAGCTTTAGGCTACCACCTCAATTATGGATGTGTACATCAGCCTAGACTTGGGTTTTTTCAGCTTTGACAGAATTAGAATTTGGAACAATTATTCCTCAGGAAATTCTGATGTTCTGTAGAAAATTTTTTGTTCAAATTTGAGATGCATGCAGGAACAGAAAAATCGAAATGCTCTTCACTTTTGAAACCCAGAAATGTTTGTGCATGATCAACATCTTAATTGAATGGAACAGCCACCTGCTGCCATCTTTGGGACCAGCCTGGGAAACACCTTAGAGTCAGGGTAATCTCCCACAACAGCATGAGAAGCCTGAAAACTTGAAAATATGACTCTGCCAGTTCTGCATGGATGCAAAACTGGCCAGTACCATGTCATGGGGAGATGTCACCTTTTTTACCATTTAACGTGTACACTGAACAGCCATTTAAACACTGGCTTAAAAGAAGAGGTGTCTCTCCCAGCAGCAGAAAACCAATGGCTGCTGCTTCTGTACCACAAGCCACCACTGCTGGGTCAGAAGACAGTGGACAGAAGGGTGAGGCTCCCATCTACATCCATTCCAGTATTCCACACCTCACCCCCCACCCGCCATTAGGCAGTGGCCAGGGCGTGTGCCCCACTTGCCCATCTATTGCTACTCAGAGCTAGAGTAGCCCACCTATTCTTCAGGGGTCCTAGGAAGTTCTGCTCCTAAGCATGCCCTGCTCACCCCTCCTGCTCTATATGTGCCAGTCCTAGAAATTAGGCCATGATGCTCCCTGCTACTGCTCTCAAAATCTGCATGCTTGAAAGTGGTGGCAGGGGCTCACCCTTAGGTTAAATTCACCACATCATTTCAAGGATTGGTGCCACATGGAATGGGAAAGGGCAGGAAGGGTGTGCTTGAGACCAGTTTTCCCAGGAGCAAACACCGTGGAAGAGGTACAGACATACTTGAGGCCTAGGTCACAGCCTCCAATCAATGGCCTCTCAGATGTTCCAGGCTTGTCACAGTGCTACTCAGCAGTGAGCTTGAAAGCTCTGAGATTGTCTATTCTGAGCCTGTCTGAAAGACAGGGATGCCCTGGAGCCAGAGACCCTGGAAGTTTGGATTACTAAGAAACCCAAAGGCAGTCTGGCAAGAACTAAGGTAGGAGTTTCCATGTATCAGCATTTGCCAACTAAAAAAAGAAATATAATCTTTCTTGTCAGATAAATTCTTAGCCTGCAGTAATTACAACTGGGCTCCTGTGGCCTAGGCAATAAAATATTTAGTCTTCTTCCCAAACAAGAAAATCTTGGATGCTGGATCAGACAGGTTTTGGGATGTGTTTCTAATGTGACATTGACTGAGCCTCAACTGGTATAATTCTGTGTGTCTACTTTCTGGTCCATGATATAAAGTGAAGGGCTGAGAACATAAAGTGTGGAGGGTAGATGGACCCTGTACAGAGCTTTGCAGACACAGCTCTCCATTTCATCTGAGCAGTTTGGCTGCATCTTTGTCATGGAGATATTCCAAGGCATTTGGCAGGTCCTTTTTTAAGTAAACTGCCTTCTCTAATGTACCAAGCCCGGAGCTGACATTCTCAGTTTTCAGCGTAAAAAAGCACATACCCAACACATTTGACTCATACCCATATTTCGTCTCCATTCATTAATCAGAACTGTAGCCAGTCTAAAACCACTTAGATTACTGACTGAGAGAAACAAGAATAAGACTGTAGGCAGACATAACAATTGTATTAATACCAAATTATGTTGATATAAGTTGTAGTGATACTGCTGCAACTTTCATCCTGTTTCATTCATGGTCCAAGTTACACTGAGATCCCAGGGTCAAGAAAACCTGTGCAAAAAACAAAACGAAAAGCAAGGCGGTGCATGTGGGGATAGCATATGCTGCCCAAAACGGGAGCCTGGCTGGCTCGAGCCATACTCTGGCTGCCAGCCAGGCTTCAGGGTGGCAGGATTGCCACTGCTACAGCCCCAGAATGGCCCCAGACTCCCAGGTAAAGCTGTTGGGGCCAGCCCAGCACTGACCCCAGCCTCCCTTACCCCACCTGGGGTAACCTGCCATGTGCCAGAGGGCATGTGGCACAGGTGTTCCTTGGGAACAAGTAGCAGCAGCACAAGGTGCACTCCTTGTCCTGGAGGAAACAAATGACCACACTCATGTGGACATGGCCATATAGCCATCTTGTATCACTACAGGATTTTTCCAAGGTAACACTTGTATCATAATAGCTGATGCTATTTTATGATACAATACTATCATAATACCTGCAGCTCCTCCTACCTGTTTAAAGTGGTTAAAAGATATATTTTTCTGTACTATAAGTGTACTAAAAGCCATGTTTTCTGTAAGAAGAACACTGCCTTCCTAGGCTGGATATTGTGCTATCTTACCTTTCATTTCCCCAATCATTGTACTGAAACCAAAAGAGAAAGAAAGACCAGAGTCAAGCAGTAGTTCTCAAAAGCAAAGAATGTTAAATGCAATAGAGACATCAGATTGCTGCCAAGGCTGTAATTTGATTCTGGTAGACTTGTGTTACTGGTGATTTAACAGTATTTAGGGCTACATGAATTTAAGGATAGCTGCACAGAATCATGCACTTATATTGCATGCTTTCCAAAAATCCCAACATATTTTACAGTTTATATTGTTAAAGTTATAAGCAGTGACAAATGTCTCTAAGTTAATCACCATACAGAATTTAAATTTCTCCAATTAAAAGCAAGTTTCCCTGAACTACAGAATATAATTTCAGTAATCTAAGATTTTCATTCTTTTAAGATTACACTTAACCTTGTCAGACTCCAGCAGGTAAAAGACAGAGAAAGTTATGGAGTGGATATATTGCCGTTCCCTCAGTCCCCATATGAAAAAGTCTTCTGAGGCATTCTGCACACAGATTGCATGTATGCGTGCAGAAATCTGCTATAACCTAGACATTAGGTTATAATCTAATTATAGACATTAGGTTAGTGTTAATCTTGCATTAACACTACTTTCCTACATTGAGTGAGGATTACTGTTAGACATCTAGAACCATCCATCTGATGGCCACCACTTAAATATCAAACAAGTTCACAAAATCACAGCTGTCTGGCAACCTATCACAAGCACAACCTGAACATGGAAGACTTAGGGTTCAGGGGTTAAAGTAACAAGCCTGGAAAGTCCAGGAGTCAAAGGGATCAAAGTCTAAATGCAGGCCATGCTAGGCAGAGGTTCAGACAAAAAGGAGAGACATCAAGGAGCAGACTGAGGTACAGGGAGATAGACTAGGGAACAGAGAAGCAAGGAGCAGGGACCAGACTAGGTTACCCAGGCCCCCTGTATACATTACAGGTATCATGTGATTAACTGGTTAATTGTGCAGTTAGATTAAGACCAGCTACACAAGCAAAGTACATATCACATGATAAAAAGCTCCAATTAGTTATAAAGTTAGATATTTAAAATGTGTACTGACTTCTAGTTGGTTGCTATTGAGCTTTAATTTGCATGTGTAGCAGGCAGGGTGGCCATCATAGAGGATAGTCCGGTGTCCTCTGTCCTCTATTGATATGAAACCGGACACCTTTATATCCTCTATTTTCCTCTTGAAGAGAAAAATAGAGGACATAAAGACATCAGGGTTTCATATCAATAGAGGACAGAGTAGCAGAAAACCTGAATGTCCTCTATGACGGCCACACTAATAGGGGGTTATCCAGGCCAGGGACCAGGAATCAGGAACCAGGACTAGAAGCATAGAATCAGGAGCTAACCAGAAGGGGAACCTGTCTTATTAGGAGCAAAAGCAAGCACTTTGCTGGAGTCAGCTGGGGTTTGTCTGTCTGCCTGCCAGCCAACCAAGCTCTGGATGCTCCATGTAGGAAGCATTGATACACTAATAACTTTTGAAACTTTCAACTCTCTAAACAGCAGATCAAATGAATAAATACAAAAAAGGAGCTTATATGTATTTTCTTGGCCTCGTCTTCATTTATTGTACTACAGATCAATCCATGCGGAAGCTGTTTGCTTATCGATATGGCATTATCTACCACAGGGGTCGGCAACCCCTGGCATGCATGCTGAGTGCGGCATGCGAGGCCATTTTGCTTGGCACGCCATGGCCAGCCCCAGCTCCAGGAAGCTGCTGCCAGCGACATGGCCTGGGCTGCTCCGAGCAGGGCTTGCAGCATCCCAGCTGCCTTCTGGGAGCAGAGGGTGATCCTGGCTGGCAGCAGCTCCCCAAAGCCAGGGCGGCTGCAGCCGGGAGGCTCCAAACACCTATGCTGGGCTCCGGCATCAGCTCCCCACCAGCACGAGCAGGCACACCTTGGAGCAGGGCCTGTGGCAGTGCAGTCCCAGTCACTCCTCTGCTCCCCGCATGGAAGTGATGAGCCCGATGCAGCTGTAGCCAGCCTGGACTCTACAAACAGCTGCGCTGGGCTCATCACCTCTTTGTGGGGAGCAGGGGAGAGACTGGGGCTGCACTGCCTCAGGCCCCGCCCCCACCACCCGCTCTAAGGTGCGCTGGTGCCGGAGTCCGGCACAGCTGTTTGGAGCCTCCCGGCTGCAGCTGCCCCAGCTCTGGGGAGCTGCTGCCAGCTGGGATCCCGCAGTGCTCCCAGCAAGCAGCTGCAAGCCCTGCTCGGAGCAACGCAGGCTCCAGCAGCTACCCAGAGCCAGGGTAGCTGCTGACAGCTACAGAGCCTGGGCTAGGGGTAGGAGGGAAGGGGCAGTAGGGCTGGGGGGCAGAGGCTTTGGGTGGGGGGCAAGGGGCACAAGCACGGTATCCTGCCATGTACCACTTGTCCTCATTTTGTTTTTCTGCCATTCCAGCACTCTGGCACCTTCCAAGGTAGGCATTATGGTGTTTTTTGGCACTCTGGCCAAAAAACGTTGCCTACCCCAATCTACCAGAATGTTGGTACCTGGCTTGCATCCAAACACATGCAGCTACAGCTGACAGGAGCACTGGCTATTAGGGCTGTGCAAAGCTTTGGTCGTTGATTCAATTCGGAGGAGATTCGGCCCGATTGGGCAGCTGAATCTCCAAATCCTAATTGAATCAAGAGACCCACTAACCTCTCCAAATCGAATTGGAAGCTTCCAAGTTTGGATAGATTTGAAGATTCAGCCATAGACACAGCTTTATATGTTTTTCTACGTACCTCGAAGTACCAGGTGTGGCTCATGAACACTGAGATGGTGGGGCAGATGGAGTAACCTACGGGAGCATTGCGGAGTGGGTGGGGCGCAGGGGTGTCTCCTGCACGCTTGGTGGCAGACCTGGAAGTGGACCAGAAGTACTTCCAGTCCACTTCCAGGTCTGCCACCGAGCATGCAGGGGACCCCCCTGTGCTCCCATGGGACACTCCATGTGCTCCACCATCTCAGCATTCATAAGCCATGCCTGGTACCTTGAGGTACATAGAAAAAAAACTATATAAAGCTGTATCTATGGCCAAATCGCTGATTCTCCAAATAAGAATCAAATCTTCAGATTCGGCTTAATCGAATCGGGACAGTGATCCGAATCAGCAAATCAAATCAGTCCCCCGAATCAGGCTGAATCGGAATCGGAATCAAATACTGCTTGCTTTGCACACCCCTCCTGGCTATGGCTAATTTTACCAGGAATGGTAAGAATACTTACTCACTACACCATCAAAGTGACCAATCTAGTAAGCACTGGTTTTGGTTTTTTATTACAGAACAGAGCAATAGCCATAGATGTCCTGGCTCTATCAAATTCACATAAACATGTACTTTAAATAAAGGAGACTAATCATTTAGAAGTCATTTTATGAATTTTTACTATTGTTATGAATCTGGGTAGCCAGCTATGAAAGCCATTTTACTTTCTCTATTCAAAGAACTACAGGGTATTTTGAGGACTAGAAATGAATTCAAAGCACAGCAAGTTTGTTGGTTGGAGATGTACATGAATAGATGGAAGGTAAGACTTTTGTAAGTGTCAGTTGTCTTTGATTCTAAGTTATTTCTGGAAGCAAGATTTAGGTTCTCTGAAAAATGTTGCCTGTAGTCATAGCAGAAGAAAAACTAAAAATTTTGAAACAAAGGATGAACTTTCAAGGCAGACCATTGTCTCCTGCAGAAAGAAAGGATCAATAATACTAATTACTATAAGCAAAGACATGCAAGGAAGTATCATTTCATCTAGGAAATCAATGCACTTTTACAGAATGGTTTAGAGGTATGATGAGTCAGTAAAAAGAAATTAGGCTTCGGCTATGTTTCCCATCTATTCTGCTACCGCTAGTATTGTCAGCTGTCATGGTGGATGCTGCAAGCTCTTAGTTAATACCAGGCATGGATTTTGCAACCTACATTACACAGATGAGTACTTTCATCTTTGTGGCTAGTCGCAGTACAATATTTGAAAAGGTTAACAAAGCAGGTTAACTGGTTGCAACAAATATCTTTAACTTACTTCCTGTTTCCCACTCCAAGTGCACAGCCATTCACACACGCACATGTACACACACACTTTCCTTTTAGACTTGAGTTCTTATGCCTTCTTATTCTACCATCACCATGAAAACTATCCTCTGTGCCTTTAAAACTTGCTAACTTAGAGTTGATTTGTTTGGCTGAATGACTTTCTTTGTCATTTTCTCACTCTCCATCTACCACCCCCACTCTTTGCATCAGACATTTCATGCGAAAGAAGTGAATAATCCCTTTCAGACCTCAGTCTATGCTGCTGATGTATGCACAGCCTTTAATCTAAGTAAAGAAATCCTGGGGAAAGCTAATCGTAGTGCCAAATGAGTTCTGAGGCAGTGAAAAGATGACAGGTTTTGCATCAAGGGAAAGTGGCTGTCCCTACTGGGTTGTGACTGTGAGCCTTTAAAATCAAAGACATATGCAAGGCTGCCACCTTCCAGGCAAAAAAAAAAAAAAAAAAATCCATAGACAACCACTTTGGACTTTTGTGACAGTCAAAGAAAGGTGTACATTAATGGATTCTTCTGTTTGCTTGAACACTCTCTTATTCTTTTGTGCTTCTCTTCCTCCCCTCTCCCCCTAAAGATAAATAAAAAAGAAGTCTGTCCTGAAAGTCTAAGACAATTTAAAAACTTCACATTAACTATTTTACCTGTAAAATTCTAATAGCGAAAACTAAATAATCTGTTTTCAGAAAGATGCAAACCTCTCAAAAGAGGCTTATGAAATTTTCCTTATTTTCTCAGTCTTCCAATCTCAAAAAAAAAAGTCAGGTCCAATTTGGGGAGTAGGCATGAGACAAAATCATCACCACTGATTTTTTTATTTTGAAGGGGAAATGAAAGAGCTGGCTTTGATAAAACTTGAAAAGTTGCAGAAAGTATCACTTCTTAGACAAAGCCCACATTTACATTTCACCAGTATTCAAGCTCCTACATAGTAAAAAGAAATAAGCATTTAGCTTAACTGAAATGAAACAGTAATGAGAAACATGACACCCTTTCATGAAAAGAATTGTACATTATTCAGCAGAGATTAGGAAGAAAAGCAATGTGGAATTGCCCTTCAAAACCACCAGAGGTTTAGAAGCACTTAATTAAGGTCAGTCATGTACAGAGGTCATAAATATAAATCCTGAATAGAAATTTAGTTTTCACAGCAAAGGGATCCTGAACCAACTAGATTCTCAGTTAGTAGAACTGTCTCTAGAGTTCCATTGGTATGAATTTACATACCAGTTTACACCAGCTGAGGATCTGGCATTGGTATGCAGCATTCAATTCTCTGCCATATTACAGCAAGTTGCACTCATATCACAAGAGGATGAAGAGAAAAAGCACAGTCCTGACTACAGTCAAGTTCAGCCATTCTTCCCAAAAATAGTTTTTTTCATGTTCCAGTATTTGTACTTCAGAAAAGTATCTGCTTCTTGCCTCCAATATTTACCCTAATGAACATATCACTGCAAGGCACTTTCAAGGTGGATACCCAGGATATATAGGCATTAAGGGAATGAAGAAGTTAAGAAGAAATGAAGAAGTCCCTATGAGAGGACTATATGATGTTTCCTTTCCATTAGAGGATGCACAGATCAGATAAGAGATTGCAGGCTGATGGAATTGTAAGATATGAAAGGTTTGATGGATGAAGACAAAAGGGACATGAGTTTCAAGATTCCTTCCCCCTGCCCCTCTGCCCCCCACACTGTTTTTAGTGATATACGTATTATGGGGACAGCACAATATAAAAGCAGGAACTTCAGTGAATTATTGTCCTCTGATTCTCCCCAGTGTTAAATAGGTAATTAACTCATTAAATCAGCTGGCATTCCACCCCATACCAAGAGTACAAATTCAAATTGGAACTCTTACATTTTGGAAATTAGTTACACAGAAGGGCCAAAAGTTTATCTAGTCTAAATTCAGAATTATAAAGCCATTGGGACAACTGACAGCTGTCACCACCCTGGAAGAAGTATTTGGATGAAGATGGAAGAAATGAGTCCAAAGACTTTGGTGATCATTTCTTCTAGCTTAAGTTAATTTGCAATAAAAGATGGTTCAGAGTAGATATAAAAGTGGCATATTAGGTACCTTTGGCATCTTTGCCTAATGTGAGAGCAAGCTTTGTGCCACTGAAGCTTGTGGATGATGATTGTACCCTTGCTACTATTTTTATGCAACTTGGTTGAAATTCAAAACTTCAAAGGCAACAATAGTGCTGTGTCTGTCTTCCCAAACGCTTGTTTTCTCTTCTTTCTTAAAGATGGTAATTGCATACGGATGGTGCAGCTGGGAATCGTACATCAGCTTTTGGACCTTCTAGAGAAACACATGGACAATGGGGATGTCTCTATTCAACATGCTGCACTCAGTGCACTTCGAAACTTTGCTATACCAGGTACATGACTTGAAGGTGATAAACCCTAAACAATTTGTATTTATGTAGGAACAGTCATAGCTTAATCAAAATCCCAATTGTGGTGCCTTTCATTCTGCCAGGTACCTGAGGGTTTTTTCTACAGGTTTATGAATGCAAATAACTCAATGGGATTACATGTGTGCATAAAGGTAAAGAACCTAAAAGCATAAGCAGAGACCTGAAAACTTGTACTGAAATGGTTTAATATTTCACACTAACACTGTAACAACAAAGAATCACAT
This sequence comes from Alligator sinensis, assembly GCF_000455745.1. Classification (NCBI taxonomy): domain Eukaryota; kingdom Metazoa; phylum Chordata; order Crocodylia; family Alligatoridae; genus Alligator; species Alligator sinensis. The sequence goes on along the minus strand of NW_005843002.1, from coordinate 196,431 downwards.
ATGCACCTTAAACTGTAGGAGGAAAATATTCTCTTGCACCGTCTCTTCAGGACATTTTACAAAATTGCTCTCCCCTTTAAAACTAATGCTCATTTAGAACAAGTCAGTATTTGGTCTACATACTAAAGATCTAGGAATCTTTAATTCCTCTGCCTGAAAAGGGTGTTTGTACCTGAAAGCTTGCAAAAAAGAATTTTTCCAATCATTTTAGTAGATCTAATAAAAGATATTGGATTTTTCCAAAGAACCTTGTCTGCCTATGTCCTTAGACCAACACAGCTACAACCAACACCCTAGGAATCTTTAACAAATACATCAGGGCACTGGTTCTGGGCTCTCTTTCATGTCAGATTCATTCCAGTAGAAGGATGAAATTTGAACCAGGAATTAATTGAGCTGAATACATAACACAGTACAGTGCCTGCCAACATTATTCTGAATCACAGGTTTAGTATTGGCTCAGATTGGAAAAAGCTCCCAATACTACTTTCTGCAAGAGCAAGATTTTCTTGGAGGTCTCTTATGCAGGTACTAAGTAGGGCTGTTTATCTTCTGCATAGCTTAAATAATTGCTAAATCTGTGTTAAAATAAAGTCATATTGTTTCCATAGAATAACTCTGTACCTCTCCTATTACCTCTCCTCCACTCTCTCCTTTAAAACTTGGTAAACTGTCTGCCTTCTCTAAAGAAAACACAAATCATTCTAGAATTGTATTACTTTCTCTCAATCCCTCTGTTAACGGTTAGGTTTTTGCTAACATACCTTGTTGAATGAGAGCAAGTCACAATGAAAAAAAAATGTTTAAAGTTTTAATGCAATGTAATTCACAACATGGTTCATAGAATAGAAGGGACCTGTCACTTGTCCTTAAACTGTTGATAATCATTTCAAGGGAGAAGAGTTTTCTAAAACTCCCTTATGTAACTTGTGCAAAGACAAGCAAACTTCAGTCAGTGTACAGAGTCCTGTATAGGTGTTTCTGCATGCTAAGAATATGTCATTGGCCATAATGGATTTAAGCCGCCTTTTCCCCCACTTAGGGAACATATGGCATTGCATGACAAACATGGCTATTATTGAAAAAAACAGCTTTAGTTACAGGTGTCTAACAGGATTAAGTTGACAAGCTGTCCATGATATTACAGAAACAAATCCCAGATAATCCATATACAGCCCTACACAGGAACTACTGTGCTGTGATGCAGGCAAGAATCAGGAGCACAGACAAGAATATTTTAGTAAGACAAAGGAAACTGCATGGTTAACACTAACCTGAAAGACAAAAGGTGGGTGGGGGGGCACCCTTAGAGACTTAAATGGTCAGTTTCTATGGTTCCACCCTGTCCTATCTTCTGCCTGACTTCAGCCCAACATGACTGGCCACCTCTGTAATAGCCTGGCAGTGGCAGATGGTCAATACTACTTCTGGTTTTAGTGAGACCTACAACAATAATACTTAAATTTTCTTCCAGACAAAAATCCTTGAACTAATACTCATGCTTGTATGCAGTAACAAGAATAAGTTATTCGATGAACAAAGCACAGATACCTTGGCCTCTGACCTAACATACATTTTTTGCTTTCCAGTACCTGGGTACCTAATGCTGACTCTCCACTGGTTCGCTGCCACAACCAAGCACCTGTTTTCCTTAATATCCGTTAGGTAGTCCTCAGGATCACTTGTGCCAGGCTCTGCTTCAGCACTGAGAGTACTTATCCTAAATCTGCTTTATAAAAGAGATCTACCCCTTTCCTTTGTGCTGCACTACCTACAGCAGCACAATGAGGACACTTAGCAGTCTGAGCATTGAATCTGTTACAGCCAGCTCAGATAGGAAACAGAGTGGCTGTTTAATACTGCACAGCAACATTACTACACAGCAGTAAGGCAGGAAGAGAAAGAAAAGGCACTCCCTTTCTAGCTAAAGCTGTAAAGGTATCTTAAATGGGCAGGATGTAGTTACCTGCTTTAGAATACAAGGCAAGATGTTGAAAAGTTCCTAAAGGGAATTAAGTATCCCACTCCCATTGCCTTAACTTTGGTAATATGTGCCATAGGATCTTGAAAGATCACAAGTACTGAGGATATTTACTAGTCTCTTCTGAATGATGGTGCTACGACGGTACAGTTTCTGCTGACAGCTTGCTGGACAAACGGCATGATACTGACTCAGGAGGAAGTCCATCCCCCATGACTAAATACCGAGCCAAGTTGGGTACCTGGGTGTTTCTTAGAGGTTTTTTATCCGAACAATGAATAATCCTGACTTGGTATAAATCATCTAATGGATTCATAGAACAAGGAAATGTAGTGACAAAGCTGCAGTTTAATTCCTGTTTCAATCCCTTCTATGATAAACCAGCACATCTTAATGGCTTATACAATTCTACTTCAATGTGCTGAATGATCAAATATTTGTATATTGATTGGGGTGTAGTTTAATTTTGGTAATACTTATTGTTCAAAAACCAATTACAAACACATCCAGATTTTTTTGAAGTGTGAGTTTCTTGCAGGAAACTAGCACACTGTGATCCAGAACATGAAAAGGAGGGCGGGCGGGGATCAAACATAGGAGTTTGATTAAATAAATCTGTCAATTACTACAAGATACATGAAAGGAATTTAATTAAACAATTTTTTTTTTTAAAGAAAGCAACAGCCCAGATGTGATTTAAACATGGAAAAGAAGGCACTTAAAAGTTCTGTGAAATCCTCTTGCTAGCCAAGTTATCAGCTCTAAAGCAAACATCAAAATAGGAAAATGATCAACAAAATCCTATAGTTAAACCACACTTCCCATCAGCTTTGATACCACACAGGCTATACCTGGAAGAGGAAATACAATAAACAAAAGCATACTGAAGGAAAGTCAAGCAGAACATTAAAGAGAAATCAATTAAATAGGTTCTAAACCTTATGGATGGGCACAAGAGGTGTCTTTAATTGATTCAAATGCAGAGTGGTGCCAAGGGGATTTTTCTTGTAAATTCTATTATGCTCAAGTGACTGAGGTTTGAGTCTGTGCCACTGGAACTGAAGGAAATTACAAACAAGTTAATTAACAGTTAGTGTCTGTTTCTCAGTATGCCCAACAAGATAAAGGAGGAAAAAAGACAGAAAAATCCTTGTCTAATTCAGTTACCCCTGGGGACCTGGTGACCGTCTATAAACTCACTAGGGGGAACCAGAAGGGTTTGGGGGAGACGCTGTTTCCCCTAGCCCCTGCTGGCATAACAAGGAATAATGGGCACAAGTTGATGGAGAGGAGGTACAGATTGGACATCCGAAAAAACTACTTCACAGTCAGGGCGGCTAGGAGCTGGAACCAACTTCCAAGGGAGGTGGTGCTGGCCCCTACCCTGGGGATCTTTAAGAAGAGGCTGGATACTTACCTGGCTGGACTCATTTGAGTCCCGTTTTTGTTTTTAGGGTGAGTGGTTTTGTTTGTTTGTTTGTGTTTTTTGTTTTTTGTTGTTCTCCCGCCCTGGCGGGGGGTCGGGCTAGAAGATCTATTAGGTCCCTTCCGACCCTGAAACTATGAAACCCCAAGCAAGGAAAAGCGTAAAGCAGTTCAAGAGAAGATTACTTTGGAGGAAACAGATTTTAGTTCGACTTAAGTAACATTGCAAAGGTCTTGGGCTTTCAGAACAAAAGGTTCTGTAAATTACTTCTACTGCATCCCATTTTGGATAGGGCTGAACAAACTGGATTTAGTCTTCTGAAGCTAGCCCCAGGTGGGTGGTAATCTTCCACTGGGATTCAAAAAAAGAAAATTTCTTCATTATGTTTTTCTCTCTTTATGCACCTTCTTTTGGCCAGGACTGAAACCAGAAGTATCCAAGTATGATGAGAATATGTGTCCCTATGAAGTTTTGAGTTTTGCATGACCCAAGAGCTAAGAATAGTTCTTGCCCTTAGCATGCCAATTTAACCAAACTAGACAATTAGCGAGTAACCTACTGTTAATATTTAAAAGCATAGATTCATAGATGCTAGGGTCAGAAGGGACCTCAGCAGATCATCGAGTCCAACCCCCTGCCTAGGCAGGAAAGAGGGCTGGGGACAGATGACCCCAGCCAGGTGCCTGTACAGCCTTCTCAAAGACCCCTAAGGTAAGGGAGAGCACCACCTGCCTTGGAAACCCATTCCAAATTTTGGCCACCCTTACCGTGAAGTGGTTTTTCCTGATATCTAGCCTAAATCTGCTCTCTGTCAGTTTGTGACCATTGTTCCTTGTTACCCCAAGAAGCACCCTGGTGAACAGAGCATCTCCGATCCCTTGCTGTGTCCCCCTAATTAATTTGTAGGTAGCCACAAGATCACCTCTTCAGCCTCCGCAAGAGGGCCAAGTCCCTCAGTTTCTCCTCTTAGGGCTTGTCCTGTAAGACACTGACCATATGAGTGGCTCTCCTCTGGACCCTCATCATAGCACCTATTACACTGTCAAGTCAAAGTACTGACTCTCTCACCTGGAAACTAACATGGTCCAAGCCTGGCCCAAGCCATTGTAATATCCAAGCCCCGTGTTAAAGTTTTCCAAATGGCAGTCTAGTTTTTCTGACTTTTTTTTTTAGTGGCTAACAAGATTCAGATGCTGGAGGAAGGTGTAGCAGAGCGGATCAAGATGCTTTTAAGGTCAGAGATGCCTCCTGTGCAGTTTAAACTTCTTGGAACATTGCGTATGTTAACGGATGGACAAGGTATGGAACTACTTTTGTTGTTTTCCTTTTCACTAGTAATTTGAAATTTTTCTGTCAAAGCATCAGAAGACAATGGGCTAACTGCTTGTCTGATAGAATTCCACCTGATATAAGACAGATTGGAGCACTGTTGTAGCCTTGGTGGTCCAGGAAATGTGAGAGAAACCTTCTCTCTCAGACCTGTGCCCAAGTTTGTCTAATATCTATCCCCATTGTACAGTTGGCCCAATAAAAAGATATCACCCCCAAAACCCATATAACCCCACTAACACAGAAATATCATACCAGCTAAGAATTCGGTACAGTTTGTCAAGAACTGTGTACCAAAAAAAACAGAATCCCAAACAATAACTGAGATACAAGGAGGCAAAAAGAAATGAGATTTCAGAAGTCAAAGCAAGAACTGATGCAAGCCCTGCATAAGCATTTTCAGCTAAGATGCATTAGTGTTTTGGTGATGTAACAGAAGAGAGAATCAGGACAAAAAAAATAGTTCAATTCCTAAAAATGAATTAACAGAAGATTAGGAAATATAAGAGGATAAAAGGGGCTCTAGTACTTGCCAAAAATCTCTGTACCATCTTACAGGATCATCTTACAATTCTGGCTCATAAATCACTTGGATTCTTGGGTTTTTGGGGGGCACTGTACTAAGACAATTCTATGTCAGAAGCCCAAATTGTGCTATTGTACACATAGGTAGGTTGGCGTGAAACAATGACATTTAATGCATCTAAGTGCCTTTTAAAAACCAAGATACAGGAGGGAGCACAACTTAAGAACCTAAGTCTGAAAATTGTGTTTTCAGTCTACTGCAATAAGATAATTCATCCTGACATGGATATATATAGTGTCCTGCCAGAATGTAATCATGCACAGAAGCAAACATGGTGCTGCTGCAATGAAATATTCTTGTTACTTCAGTGTAGAGGAGTAGCTATCCTAGAACAATATTCACCATGAAACTTGTGCTTCAGATTTAAGGGAGGAGTACAAAAAAAGGAAACAAGATCAGAAAATAACAATTGGGTTCCTGTCTCAATACTGTTAGGTATAGCTGGGCACAAAGAATACTGGTTTAAGTAGCAAAAATTCATCAGTTATATGGGGGAAAACAAAAGGCTGATATTTCTTACTGCTATATACCCTGCATGGTCATGAACACCTGCACAGGATGGAGGTTAAAATATTACAACTGATTTGGTAGACATGTCTACAAATTTTTTAAATGAATAAACAAGGTGCAAGATTCTGGAAAATCAGGTATAGAAACCTGATCAGGAAAATCAGGTATTTGGTACAAAATTTAATGGAAGATTTCCATTTGCATCTTTTCACAGGACTGAATGATATCACTAAGTATAGTGGAGCCCATCGTACAAAACCAATTTCTCTCTCTAATGCTTTGGAGGACATTACTCAAACTTTAATTGTGTTACAGAGGTCATGCCTTCCGAAATAAGAATATGCTTCAGAGGATACTTCTTCTGAAACAGAAACATGAAGATAAACCAACTCTGACTGCTTGGACCCAAAGCAAAACTGGACTCATACTGGTTTTCAACCAGAACAATTCCAGTAATTTCAGCTGAGTTGCTACAGGTTTACATTGGCCAAATGAAATCAGATTTTGGTCTCAGTGGGGGCATCTACATGTACACTTTACTGCAGAGTTGCCTAATTAGCTCTGCAGTAAAGCATCACCATCTACATGTGTGGTGCTACTAGGCTACAGTAAACTAGTTAATTTCACCATAGGATACTGCCAAGGCTGTCCCTGAGGGGGAGGGGGAGAAAATCGGGGCGACCGCCCCAGGCCCCATGCTTTGGGTGGCCCTGCAGAGCCAGGTGGAGTGGCTGCGGTGACTCCATGCTGCCGCTGGCTTCATGTCCAGCCACTCCCCCCGCCCTGATGGAGCCCCACACAGGCTGATTTGCCCTGGGCCCCGCACCTTGCTCAGAGTGTCTCTGGATACTGCTGCCCAACACAAGTACTATCTTACAGCAGAGTTATTTAGTGCACTGAAACACACAGATGTAGATGGTGGCCAGGACTGGGTAGGACATGAAGGTGCTACAATGCGGGGGCTGCCTGCCAGCTAGCCTCACATTATAGCACCCGTGTGCCCCAGCCATCCCTGCTGCAGCCCGTTGAGTCTCAGGCTGCTAGGTTGACCCCCAGGACACCCTGCCAGCTGGGGCCATGCCACCCCAGCTCAATGTGATGTGGTCCTGAGCAGTTGTATAAATGCTAGTCCCAGAAGCAAACTCTGGCACGAACTGTTTATTCAGAGATTATTCAGGTGCATTAATAGCATGTATAGATGCATCTAGTGAGATGTAATAATGTCTAAAAAAGAATCTTCTCCTGAAATACTGTAGAATGTCTACTATGAAGTAGGAAACATCTAAAAGGCCATTTAAGTTTTACCTTCCCAAATCAGAAAGCAAAAAGGCCTCCCACCTTTAATTGCCTTATGTTCCTTTTACCCATGAGCTAACATTGACCTTAATTAACTCAGCATGAAACACTCTCATGAACATGTGTCTACTAACAAGTCCCTACTAAATTAGTTAATTTTATTATCTAGTATAAATTTATTACTCCGACAATTGCCGGGCACGCTGATGCCTGCAGAATTTAGAAGGCAAGATTCTCTCTAATTATGGCAATCTGGATTTAGAGCTGTCAGCATCATTACATTGAAAAGGGGATACAGTAACTATTGTTTCCCCAGTGTGCCACACCAGCAGACTTGTATGCTTTCAGAAAAGGTCCTTTGGGTATGTGGCTAAACTGTAGCTAAACTTAATGTTAAACCAGACACAATTTAGTTAAGCCAAACATTTCATAAATTGAAGATACAAATGGTTCCTAATTAGATTTTTGTTGAAAGAGTTTCACTACTGGCAGAGAGCATACAAGTCCAATTGGACCACAACTTGATTCAAGGTATGCCTTCAGCAAACCTTTTAAACTAGCTCCTTTAACCAACATTGCACCACTTAGAGGAAAGCCTTCTGGACTCTTAACAGGATTATCGTGATCTCTTCAGAAGAGCACAGGATGTTCTAAGCTAGAAACAAAGCAGCTATTCTCTTATGACGTGACATGCCTGCCATTCTGCTGAGATAAGAAATTCTCACTCAAAAGAGGAGCAAATGGATAATCTTTAGACACAGCCACAAGCTCTGAGAACCAGATTGCTCTGATTTATTTCCTGTGGTTTCTTCAATATTTTGTGGGTGAGAAATGGAAGACAAGAAACACATGAACACAAATGCCCTCCTTCCCAAAGCAGAACAGGGATGAGATATGTATTGTGGGTTTCTGTAGATAAAACATTTCTTATGGCCTGTAGTAACAAGCTTCTGGTAGGCCATTGTGATGTTATTTGCCCTATCTTAGTTGACAAAGTTTCACTCTTTACAGCGTATTACAGATCCCAATACAAACACAGAAAACAGAGCATGGTCTAGGGCAGTGATTCTCAAACATGCCACAACATGCTTTAAGGGAAGCTGGGAGGTGCATGAGACCTCCAGGAAGTGGCCTGGCATGGCCTGTCCCACCTTATATTGGGGTGAGAAAGGCCAGCTGAGCAGACAGTGCCTCAACCAGATAAATCTGGCAGCCCATGGAGGGACTCAGGGGAGGATGAGTCAGTGTCAAACAAGCTGCAGCTCCTTGCAAGGAAGCAGTGCATGAAGCAGGGCCTGTAGGGTGTGCAAGATGCAGGCCCTGCCTAGCAGCCATCACAGATCTGGGGCTGCTTCCATGCAGGATACAAGGCTGCTTCCTGCTCTAGAGGGAGCCTAGAGCTCAGCCCACCACACACACAAGCTGGCACCTACAGATAAAGAAATGAAGTTGCTCATAAAGAGCTGCAAATCTTGGTCCCCATCCTTTAGTCAGACCAGTGCACCTATGTACCTATGGGGCTGCGGCCCCAAAGTATTTTATTTTCTGGCTTGTGCCCCATAACTTCAACTGTAACTTGCCTTTAAAGTAGTGTTTCTGCTTTTCTTCCATGCTTTTAATTAAAAACACAGGACTTTTATAAAAACAACAACCATGGATTCAGCCCAGAAGGCTGTTCTACAGGTGAATAAACAGAAATTTGGATAGATACACACAATAAATCAGTGGCTAGGCCAGGAAAAAAAGGCCAGACCCCAGCTGGCATAAGTCACTGAGACAGATTTCCTGGGAAATCTGCCCAGATTTGTCCCAATTCCTTTTCTAATCCCAAAGGAACATTTTAATTGCTTGGAATATTTTATGCTTGACTTAGTTTCCCCTGTAGTCCTGATCTGCTTGTTTGCAGTGCATATTGCTAAGCAAACCCAATAATAGTTCCCTTGTGTACAGCTGCAACAGGGGAGAACATGAACAGCAATAAGAATCTGTAACGATTATCTTTTCCAGTGCATCCCTCTGCTACCAGTTCAGACCACCTACCTGACTAATTCTCGTCTTTTCAGCTGAAGCTGCTGAGATACTGGGCCAGGACACCACTTTGCTCAACAGGCTTGTGCAATGGTGCAACTCCAAAGACCAAGCTAGTGTTTGTGGAGAAGCAAACCGGCTGCTGGCATCACTCTTGAGTCACAGTAGATCCCAGGTATGAAAAGTATTGGTATAATTCATTTTCTTTTTATTGTCATGTGTGTTCATAGCTAGCCTGGCATCCCTGGAGAGTTAGGTCCTCTACTTTACAAACAGGACATAGGGTTTTTCCACACTGCCCCTCCAATAAGCCTCACTACCAGCCTCACTACCAGCTGACTGTCTCAGGGTAGAACACTTTCCAGGACTCTTCTGTCCTTGGCCTTTAAACTGAAACAACAAGGATGTTCAGTGCCATTTTTTGCTGAAGTATGTAACACCTGTCAGCTGGACTGGAGTAAGTACATTGCATAAATTTCAGGTGTCTGTTGGTAACAACTTTAAGTCACTAAACCACATGGGCTAGATGGGTTTCAACCAACAACGTAGAGGTGGAACATTAAAACACCAGTTCCTGAGACCTTCATGAAGTACTAGGCACAATCTTGTGTTTACATGAACATATATCTACTACTATCACACTTGAAACAAATATTTTTTTTAAACTGAAAAAAATAAAGCCTGTCTGTAGCAGGGCACCAAGATGTGTCTGCTGCTTTAAAGGGCAGAAGCAGCCTGGCCAGGATGCTCAGAAGGCTAGGCAGAGCTCCACAGCTGTGGGTTGCCTAAGCAATGGCCTAATAGGGTAACTGGCCCTCACCTTCAGGCAGTCAATTGACCAGGAGGAGACAGGGCCTTGGGGGACATATAAGCCTATGTCTGGATCTAGCAGGAATACTTTATCTCTAATAACTGCCAAGGAAAGGAGCCTCTGCCCAAGCGAGCTACCCGAGATTAGGTATTGCCTACTTTGCTGCCTACAAAAACTGAGGATCCAGGGGCCTAAGGTACCGAGGGCTAAGAGATGCGTTGTCCTAAGGGTGCAAGTTTTACCCTCTTAAAGAGACAGAACACTGTCACCATTAGCGTTATGTTGTAGCCCACGGGCTTATATTTGTGTTATTGTTTATTCCAGTGGATCAGGATGAGACTATAAGGGGAGGTTTGGAGGTCTCAGTGCTCAAAGAAAAGGGCATGATCTGGGCAGAGCCCACTGGTGGGTGCATAGAACCACATGCCAGAAAGAGAAAAGCACCGAGCTAGGCACCAGAGAGAGAGGCCCTAGAGAGCAAGAGGCACTGAGCTGGGTGCCAGAGCAAGAGGCACCAAGAGAGAAGTGCCAGAGCGAGAGGCACTAGAACAAGAGGCACCAAACCGGATGCCAAAGTGAGAGGCGCTGAGCGAGAGGTGCTGAGCTGGGCACCAGAGCGAGAGGTGCTGAGCTGGGCACCAGAGCGAGAGGTGCTGAGCTGAGCACCAGAGCGAGAGGTGTCAGAGCAAGAGGCACCGAGAGCGAGAGGCGCTAAGCCAGGCACCAGAGCGAGAGGTGCTGAGAGAGAGAGGCGTTAAGCTGGGCACCAGAGAGAGGGGTGCCAAAAGAGAGGCACCGAGCTGGGCACCAGAGCAAGAGCCAGAGAGAGAGGCACCGGCCTAGGTGCTGAGCTGGGCACCAGAGTGAGAGGCACCAAGCTGGGTGCCAGAGTGAGAGGTGCTGAGAGAGAGGCACTGAGCCAGGCCCCACAGGGAGAGGTCCCGAGAAAGAGGTACCAAGCTGGGCACCAGAGAGAGAGGCACCAAGCTGGGCACCAGACCGAGAGGTGCCAAGAGAGAGGCACTGAACCAGGCTCCAGAGAGAGAGGTGTCAGAGCGACAGGCACCAAGCAAGAAGCACCGAATCAGGCACCAGAGCAAGAGGTGCTGAGAGAGAGGCGCTGAGCCGGGTGCCAGAGAGAGGTGTCCAGCTGGGCACCAGAGACAGAAGCACAGAGCACCAGATACCAGAAAAAGGCAGAGCCAGATGCCAGAGTACTCAGTGCCAAGGGGGCGTATAGAGTTGATAACAACAGCGTAACGCCTCCAAGGCTTGGGACGTAATAAAGTAGGGACTGGTGTCATGTAGAATGCTCTGGGGATTAGGGCATTCAGAGGGCAGCCTGTTGCCTAGAACTATCTATTTATTTTCATTACAACAAGGCATGGCAGGAAAGGTAGGTGGGCAGACTTCCCAGGACAGGTGGGTGGGATGATGTAGAGATTGGCCTCAGGACGGCCCTCTGTCACACTGTCTCATACCAATCTTTCAGAAATTCTAATGCGTTCACATGCAAAAGGAAAGGATGAATATTGTATTCCTGATTACCAAAACACTGTTAATGCATTACTTAAGGCCTTTATATCGTTACCTGAAAATGAAGCAAAAGTTCAGAGGCTCCTGAACTTCTGTTTCCTTTTCAGGCAATGACATAAGACAGAGTTATAATTTGCATAATATTAGAGAAAGCAAATTGAATCTCTGCTTGTTCAAAAGCTGCAATAATGGAAACTTGAAACATAAAACACTAAATGTTAGATATATCTACATACAGCTATAGATAAGAGAGTGCACGCACACTGGTATTCCAAGTCAATGAATTTAAGCTGGCTTTCAAGCAGAGATACATGACCAAAGGAGAAGAAACTCTGGGCATTTATACACATGCTTTAGGAGATGCGGGGAGGGAGGACTTTGATTAGAACAGCTCCAGGAGCTGCTCTAATTAAAGCACATGGAGTGTCAAGTGTATCAGCATTCCCACAGTGAAAAATGGCAGTGGGGGTGCTTTAACTAAAGCTCTAACAAACTTTAGTTAAAGCCCCCCCCACTGCCATTTTTCAGTGTGGGGACACTGACACACATGGTGCTGGTGTCTGCTGGAGAGTAGTAATTACCACACTCCAGCAGACTCTTATTAATAGAGTCTGCTCTGACTTGCTGTAAGAGCAGCCTCGCTGCATGTATGTAGGTGCCCTCACTGCACGTGTATAGGTGCCCATGTCCAGCAGCATAGATAAAATACAACAAAAGTATCTAGGTTAGAGTTTCTTCCATTGCAGGAAGTCTATTTGCATCTATTTAGAGACATTCAGGAGTGAAATCTGATTTCCATTCGTCACCCCAGTGTAGGGTGGATTACCACACGTCCAGGTTTTCGTGGACATGTCCTCTTTTTTGGTTCTCTGTCCTCCATCCAGGCAGGTTTTTCAAATGTAAGCATCGGGGTTTTGGTCTTCCTCTTCTTTCCTGGGGTTGCCCCAGCAAGGAGCCTCTTGGGCTGGGGGCAGGGGAAAGTTGATTGGAGGCTGGGGGATCACATGCTCTATGTGCAACCCCAGCAGCTGCAGGCAGGAGAGAGAGAAAGAGAGAGTGTGTATGGGGGGAGGGGGGGCAGCAGGTGGGGGGTTGGGGGGTGGGCAGGGGGCTGCAGCTCAGGAGTTAGGGGCATCAGCAAGGACAGGGGGGTTGCGGGTTGGGAGTGAGAGGCACCAGCATGGTCTGGGGGATGGGGTGCAGTGGGTCAGGAGTGAGGGATAGCAGCAGGGCTGGGGCAGGGCCTATGGCTTGGGAGTGAGTGGCAGGAGCAGGGCACAGGCATATCGCTGCCCCCCGCACTATCCTGTACACCTTCCCCTCCTACAAGTGTTCTCTTTTTTGATTTTATTCTGTGATATTTTTCCTGACCATTTTTATTTTTCTATCAACAGGAAGTAGTCAAAGCCATCCAGCAGGCACAAGGAGTGAAACACCTGGTTTCCATGACTACAAGCGAGTATGTTATCATGCAGAATGAAGCTCTGATTGCCTTGGCCATAGCATCTGCAATTAATTTAGGTACTCTCCCACTCCCAAAGTACTGATCTGACTGTTTAAGATGTTCTTTCTGTTAACACGATGTTGTCATATTGTCATGGTGTTAATTTTGCAGCAATTTACAGAGCATATAGCAAGGTATGTTTCTTGTCTAAATAAAACAGGCAAAGCAATTTCTAACTATTCTAGAGATAACAGATAAGGAAAGGAAAGGACAAGGGATTTCTTCAGGATATTGGCTTTAGGATGGATTTGGGTGAAGATGACTGACAAATTGGGGCAGAAAACTATTCTGTGCATACTGAATAGCATGATAGAGCACATGCAACTAAAAGGACTAGAGAGGGAAATAATGTAAGATTGTGAAGAATAAGTAAAAGGATGTGAATAGGGAACAGAAAATAAAAATGCAGGTAGAGGCCAAATTATGCAAGGTTTCTTACTTAAGAATAAATAGGAATAGATTCAAGGAGAAAGTGAGATCAGAGAGCATCGTACAGGCACGTGCCTAGTAAGTAGAAAAGAGAAGTAGGCTAAAGAGTCCTGCAGAAATTCTGAATGAAGCAAATTAAAATAATTGTCCAATTTACAGTTGTGGGTTGGATTTTCAGCTCTGTGCTGAGCCTTCACA
>NW_005843002.1:175087-182787 GCF_000455745.1 Alligator sinensis | reverse complement strand
GGAACTTAGTTGTTCAACGCCTTTGGAAAGCATCCCTCACAATTATAAGAGAAGAAGACACCATCTCAGAGATGTAATAGCACTTGCATTTGAAAGCATATATTTTGTACACTATTAATAAAGGCACAAGACTACAAGAATCCAACATGAACAGCTAGCACCCTCGGTGATGAAGACTCAAAAATGAATTTCTTATTAAATCTGAATCAGTGATGGTAGTAATTGATTACAAATATAATAAAGATCTATGCATGGTACGTTATATAAACTCCCTGTAGCCTATATCCAAGACTATAAAAATGAGAAACGGCTAGCAGAGTGGTCAATACAGTCAGTGAGAGTTGATAGCATTCAAAATATCACAAGATTAGGCTCTATCCAGACAAAAGGACTAGTAGGACTTTTTTTTTAAATCTAGCCTGACAAACTCTTACATTTTCTTATGTGACCCATCCTAGGAATTTCACTTATAATCTCACTCTATTTACAGAAGTCCTTGAAGATTCATTTAAAGAGACAAAGCTGGTTCAAAACTTGCATAAACTTCTACAGGATGAGAGGACAGGTCCTGAGGTGAAATACAATTCAATGAGCCTACTGTGCAATCTTCTTAATTCAGGTAATTTCACTTGGACAGCAAGAGCCTACCCATTATGGTTACTATAGAACCATAAACATTCTGTGACCAAAGTATTATCAAACCAGTCATGATATTGTTTCCAAGTAGCAAAACAACAGCAACAATATTCATATTCCTCATTCTTAGCAAAGGACCAAGGTCTCAGCCTTAATCTCTTTGAGTAAGCCTCTCTCTTTGAGAAAGTTGTTGAAATCTCTGGGACTACCTGTGGGTAAAAGCATGACTCAAGGCAAATCAGTATTGAATGAGCACAGCAAGGCTCATATTGGGTTAAAAGACTTAATCCTCTAAATTTCCCTCCTAGTCCAGATCTTCTTGGATGTCAGACCACCCAACAGTTGTCAATATATGAAACATTAAGTCCAATACAGAACTTGAACCAATGACTGAGATTAACAATATGAGCAGAGGTAGGTTTGGCCATAAGTCTGAAGTAGGCAGCAAAGATATCATTAAACTACCTTCCTGACGCTTCAGAATTGGAGTTATATGCATCAGTTCTCAACCCAGAACAAGATGAATGGAACAGCTCTGTAACCAATTATCTCAAGGAGCTGTTACAGCAACCATAATACAGCCTGATATAATGGCTCCTTGAACTCAGTCCCCTTTTTCTTACCATGCTCTCAACACTGATGCTGGGGTGTGGATGACATCTTAGCACAGAAGGAAATACCATAAGAACATAACAAGTGCCATACTGGGTCAGACCAATGGTCCACCTAACCCAGTACATTGTCTCCAAAAGTGACAAAAAATGAATGCTATAGAGGGAAAAGAATTGAACCAGATTATCTCTAGTGGTTTATCCCCTGTTCAATACCCTCCCTCCACCGTCATTGGTTTAGAGATGCCGGAGAAAACAACTCCAGCCGTTCTGTTCAATAGCCATTAAAAGATCTATCGTTCATTCATTTGTCTGGCCCCCTTTTGAACCTAGCTGTGCTAACTGCCTCCACCACCTCCTGTGGCAATGAATTCTACAAGTGAACTATGCATTGCATAAAAAGTACTTTCTCTTGTCAGTTTTAAACCTGCCACCTATAAATTTCAGCAGGTGCCACCTAGTTCTAGTATCTTGGGACTTGGTGAACATCAGTTCCCTTTTTACTTGGTCCACACCCTTCATGATTTTATAGACCTCTATGCTATCCCCCTCAGCCTTCTCCTTTCCAACCTTAAGAGTCCTAGTCTTTTTATTCTCTCCCGCTATGGTAAGTACCCAATCATTTTGGTTGTCCTTCTCTGTACCTTTTCTAGTTGTACTACCACCTTTTTAAGATGTGGGGACCAGAACTATACATAGCATTCAAGATGTGGGCATATGTCTTGAATACCAAGCAAACAAGACACAATGACTCCTGGGTGTCAACAGTGAATCTGCCTTTTTTTCTCCTTTTTAAAAAATTAAACAGGCAAAGAAAAAATGAAAAAGGATGTACGGTTGTTTTAATATTTTATTTTTGAAAACTAACTTTAAACATCTACCACAGGTGTAGGCTTTGAGGTGTTTGACCTAAGAGTCTTCATATCAATAGTTTGAGCAAAGTTGCTAAACCATAAAGCATGTGGGTCAGATCTTCAGCTGGTAGAAAAACCATTGTAATTGTATTGATCTTGGTGGAGCTATGCAGAATTTACAGCTATTGAAGGTCTCACCAGTGATATGTTTCATTAGCACTCTATTGACATCTTTTAAATTTTGATGCTGAGAATCTAGCCTTCCTGGTATTAAATACGAATTCAAATTGTACTGCATTAGGTGAAGGTAGGAGTGAGCATCTTTCTGGTAACATATTCTCAGTACAATCAATATTTTAGTCCTAATCAACTGGTTCTTCCTGGAAGTATATTAGAGAAGAGATAGTTAAATGGGTAATTAATTGGTTTACATTTGCAAAGGGTAAGTCATTCCCCAAGAAATAAATATTTTTTCTAATCGAGACTGTGAAGAAATGCTCATATTTAAAGAACATCTTTCATTTCAGAGTAGTTAGTCTGTGCTTATAACACCTCTTTTGGAACATTGATTCCTGCATACCATGAAATACATACCAGTGTTTGATCTCCCTCCAGGTGACTTGAGACAAGAAATAGAAGATGACAACTTTAAAGAAACCTTGGAAACCCTTTGTAGCTACAGCAATGCATGTGTGGTCAATCAGGCTGTAATTACACTACAAATACTGAAAGATAAGAGTCAAAACACCAGGCTCTCTTCCCCATAAATGCTTATGTGGCTTCTGCTTTCTTCAACAGGTGTAGTATTACAATAAAATGCCAGCTTTTACCAACTACCTTGCGTTTATCATATTGCTGTCCAAATAAATGGTATTAACACAATGCAGGCTACAGTCCTCATTGTCTTTTTAGAGTCTCATTTGCAATACCGCACATGAACTTGTCTACCTGTCTGCATACACATAGTCCTTTACTGCAGCCACACTGCGCATAGGAGGGTTTAGATTAAAGCAATCTAGGGTCAAATACAACCCATATCAAGTTGAGTTCAGGGACAAGCCTCCCTTTCTGTAGAAGCAGTAGAAGGAGGCCCCTGAGGTTCTTCATTCCTTCTGGGAGGGGTGCTATTGACAATATTTTTTTCTTATTATTTCTGGAAAAGTAGAGGTAGCAGCAGCAGAGGCCTAAACCTTACCACAGTAGCCAGTACGCATCTAGTTGAAGGGTGAATCAGGCCCACTGCCATGCATAGAGCACTCTGCTTTGAGAAGAAGCTCAAAGAGATGGGGTCGCAGTCTCAGAACTTCCGAGTCTTTAGTGTGTCCTTGTTGTGAAGAAGGCTAACAGCATACTGGACCGCATTAGCAGAAGTGTTGCCATAGAGTGATTCTTCCCCTCTATTCAGGACTGGAGAGGCCACCTCTGGAGTACTGTGTCCAGTTTTGCCCCCCCCCCACTGGAGAAAGGATGTGGACAAATTGGATAGAGTCCAACAGAGGGTAGCAAAACATATTCAAGGGCTGGAGAACATAACTTCTGAGGAGTGGCTGAAGGAACTGGGTTATTTAGTCTGAAGAAGAGAAGATTGATGGGGCATTTTGCTGCCCTGTGGGATCAGGTCAACTCTCAGGATCTCAATATTGCGCTGTTAGACAGGAAGGTGTGACACAATTGCACATATACAAACACACAAATCAATTAGGTGCATACACACACACACACACTACCAGCTCAGGCACATACACATTCAAACCAGCCTAGGCACATGCATACCTATTACCAATTCAAGCACATGCACTATACACCCCAAAAGTTAGACCCAGATCACTAATTCATATATCATGCACACAATGCCATATATATACATACACACAAACCAGTTCACACACATACAACCCACCTACACATACACACAGGTAAGTTCCTAACTTGGATGGTACACAGTGTGTATGTGTGTGCTTGGGGTACCAGGATACTTGGGGGAAGGTTCAGGTGAGAGAGAAAGTTGAAGTGTAGGGAGTGAAATTTGCCAGAACCGGGATTAGAACCGGTGGACTACAGAGAAGCTGGCTGAGGAACTGAGGCTTGGGTTTACTTAAGGTAGACTGGGGCTGGAAACTGAGGCAGACAGCTGAGATACTCGGGGGGGGACAACAGATAAGTGGTGGCAAGGAGGAGACAGCCAGGAGAGAAACTGAGGCAGAAACCTGGTTGCTCAGGGGAAAAGGAAAAGGCAGAGGGGATAAGACAGTGGCAAAGAAACAGGGGGTTTGGAAGCAGAGAGGAGCTCAGGACAGGTGTTGGAGGTGGTGGTGAGCCAGAAACAGGAGAGGGAGAAATGAGACAGAAGTTAGAGAGGCAAAGAGCAGAGATTGGAGCAGGGCCAAACCATAGTAATGCAAAACCCAACTTAGGGGTCCAAATAACAGTTTTATTACACAGACAACACGCTACGCAGTCCCACAAAGTTATTGGTTCTCACACACACACACACACACACACACACACACAGGCAGCAGGAAAAAGAGACTCAGTGGAAGGGCTGGAGTCCAGGTAGGGAAGAGAAACAGAGTGCAAGTCCTTGGTTAAAGAGGGGGTGGAGGATGATAGCTACCTATCCAGGCTGGAAATGGGTCTTTGTCTTGTAGGTGTTGTCCAGAGGGGGGTCGCCGCCAGCCCGTCTGGGTGGACAGGTGGTGTGGCATGGTGCTGGTCCAGATGGAGAGGGCGTCCCAAGGAGTCCGTCTTCACTGCCCCTTTTATGGGGCAGATTACCTCTGATGTCCTATGGGAGGGCCTGTCCAGAGGACTCCAGGTGTTCTTACTGAGCATGTGCAGCCTAGGCACAGTGGTGGGTTGCCTCATCTTTTGTTTCTTGAATGCTGAGGGTGGTTCCAAGGGCTGGGTCATTGGTCCAGGTATTGGTGTTGATGTTTTGGTCATTCAGAGGGAGCTATTTTTAGACCTACTGCCATTGACTCTCAAGCAGCCTCATTCATCCCCATTCATTCAGGAACCAAGTTACATAGGAGGGGTAAGTATGAGTCATGGGTTACACAACCGGGCCTGGGGACAGGATGGAGACTCGACAAACAAAATGGAAACTTGACATGACTTATGCTAACTTATATATATAGACCTAAAACAGTAATCTCACACTATAAAAGCAGTAAAAAAAAAATACAAAACATAATAATTATCATTTATAAAACAGTGGATATCTATATCAAAATAGCAGAGCACTTATTTACAAGGAGGGGAGAGAAAAATAAAACTTACTACCTAAAATAAAATGTTAACGCTTATCCTACATCTTAGCTTACTTATTCTTATTTAGGGAATAGAGAGGGAGAGAAAAAGTCAGAAATGGTTGGGGAAGGGGAGGGAATGCATTTTAAAATAAATAGGAAAAAAGAAAAACTGGGGGTTTTGCTACAATTTAATAGCTGCTTTCAACTACCTGAAGGATGGTAACAAAGGGGATGGAGTATACTGTCCTTAGTGGTGGCAGATAACAGAACAAGGAGTAATGTTCTCAAGTTGCAGCAAGAAAAGTTTAGGTTATATATAAGGAAAAACTCTCTCACTAGGAGAGTAGCAAAGCATTAGAACAGGCGACCCATAGAGGCTGTAGAATATCCATCCTTAGTGGTTTTTAAGATGCAGTTAGATCACGGGCAGGCAATTATTTTGGCTGGAGGGTTGCTTAACACGTTTTGGTGAGCTGTCAAGGGCTGCAAGGGTAACCTTGCCCCTTGACAGGTGCCCCGCCCTCTGGTCATCATCTTGGGACTGACCCTTGACTTTTGCCACCAGAAGTCCCTCCCCTTGCCCCCAGAAGTACTTCTTTTGGAAAGGGGTTTTACCATCTTGGAACACACAAAAAAACCAATTATATACTAAAAATGAAATATTGACAATAGCTTATTTTAATTTTTTTTTTAATTGTCCCGACTTGTGTGTTTTGTTGTATATATAGAAGTAATTGCATAATAGTTCAAAATGAAGTCTTACTCTTGTATGTTGTGGGAGGGCTGTGTGGAGGAGTGGGGGGTATGCAGAGTTTATGGGTGGGGAGGGGTGTGAGTGCATATGTGTGTGGTGGTATGTGCGAGTGTAGCAGTGCGTGGGGCTCCCCCCAGAGGCTCACAGGTATGTGGGGAGGGTGTGGTTGTGGGGTTTACAGGTATGGTGGGGTGTGCATGGGAGGCCCCCACATGCTGTTCATCCCTGGTCCCACAACAGCCCAGAGCCTGTGTGCCCTGCGACACTTGCCCACCAACAGCACCCAGACCCAGCCCACGCTGCACCTGCTCCAGAATCATCCCCATCAGAGTAGATCAGTCGAAACCCACGCACAGCCCAGACCTGGCCCACTCTGCACCTCCTGGCTGTGGTGTGTCCTGCTACCCCTTTGGCATGCAGTGGGGCAGGGGTGCTGCCACAGCTGGACTGCCCTTCTAGGCAGCCCAGGTGACACTGCTCCTTGCAGCTGCTACTTCAATTGCCCCCAGCCCCACAGTATGAGAGGGGACCTGTACTACACAGCCCCAACCTTGCACACCCCACACCTGCTCTGGGCTTGCCCATCAAGGCTCAGCAGTGGCAGCAGCAGCTTCTGTCCCGTGCTGCCATTGCTGAGCCTGGGCAGGCGAGCCGAGAGCAGGTGTGGGGGGCACACCGCTGGGGTTGTGGCATGGGTTCCCACTGCTATCGCAGGTGTGGGGCTAGTAGCAGCAGCCAAAAGGAGCTGCCACCACCTGGGTTGCCCAGAAAGGCAGTCCAGCTGCATGTCTAGGGAGCAGAAGAATGAGCCACAGCTGGACGGTGCTTGGGCCAGGCAGGACTGAGGAACCCACTGTGAGCTGGACAAAGACCCGCCATGGGCCAGATTCAGCCCACAGGCCATATTTTTCCCTCTCCAACTAGCCAACTAGGATGATATACTTGGGGATGTTTCTGGTTTGAGCAGGGGGTTGGACTAGATGATCTCCTGAGGTCCCTTCCAACCCTAACTTTCTATAATTTTTTGATTCAGGATATTTTCAAGCCTTCTCATAGTTCAACAAGAACTAGAATTTTTATTTTTAAATAAAAAGCTTAGAGTGATATCCTACGACTCAAAATCCAGGAGGCCTATGCATGGGCTTATTGTGCTCAGTTAAGGTACAAGCTCCCTAGGAAGATACACGTGCAAAAAAGTCAGTTACTGCCAACTAGCCGTTTGCAAATCCTGTTTCCCAAACTGTATCCCCAGTTGCAATAGCTGTGCACATCAACAAAGAATGCAACTCCATATGCACCAAGAGGGGCAGATTTAAAGCTCAGCCCTGAGATTTCACCTACTAATACAGGGGTGGGCAAAATATGGCCTGCAGGCTGGATCTGGCCCACAGGGCCCCTAAAAAACATTGGAAAATTAATATTTCTCTCTCCTTGGCTCCAGTGGGCTCCAACAACAGGAGGTCCTGCCTGGCCCAGCCCCCCAGCCGGAAGCCCCAGCTGCAGTTTCTGGGCTGGGAGCACATGTCTGCCCTGGCGCGGGAAGCTCAGGTAAGTGGGGGGGGGACCCCAGACAGGGAAGGAACGTGGGGGGGGG
>NW_005843002.1:173013-174926 GCF_000455745.1 Alligator sinensis | reverse complement strand
GGGTGTGGAGGGGTCCCCTTCCCCCCCCCACGCTCAGCTTTTCCCTGGGCTCCTTCCCTGCATGGAGAAAAGCAGCCTCTTTCCCATCCCATGGCCAGCGCCCTGTGCTGCAGGCACTCACGGTCCACACAAGGCTGTCTGGAGCAGGCACAGGCAGCCCCAGGCAGGCTGCAAGTGGCTGCAGCACAGGATGCCGGCCAAACAGTGACCACGGGGCTGCTTTCTCCTCTCCCCTCACACTCTGGCCCCACTGCCAGGCTGGCAGTGGGGCGGGTTACAAGCTGGTGCTGAGTGCAGGGAAAAGTGGCCCCTCGCCCACCCCATGGCCAGTGCCCCACGCTGCAGCCACTCGCAGCCTGCCTAGGGCTGCCTGTGCCTGCTCTGGACAGCCACGCGCAGGCTGTGAGTGCCTGCAATGCGGGGCGCCAGCCATGGAGCAGGCGAGGGGTCACTCTTCCCCAAGCTCAGCACCAGCTTCTTCCCTGCTGGTGAGCAGGGGGTTGGAGCGGTACGCTGCCCCCTGCCTGTACCACAGGGCTGGGGGGTACTGGGTGTGAGCAGGTGGGGAGCCAGTAGGAGCACAGGGCGCACACCAGTGTCCCAGGGCCAGTGCCAGTGGCGCCCAGAGCAGGGTGGCAGGAGTGTGGAGTCCCAGCTGGCAAGGGCTCTATGGAGCCAGGCCAGCTCCCCACTCCCTGCTGGTGCAGCCCAGCCCAGCTCCATGGACCCCTGCCAGCCTGCGCCCCGCTTTGGACCCCACCGGTGCTGGCCCTGGGACATTGGTCCCAAGACATTGGGACATTGGTCCCAAGGTGGTGACCAGGGGGAAGGGCACCTGTCAAGGGGCGGGGTTACCCATGTGTCCCTCAACAGCCTGCCAAAACTGGGTAAACTGGGTCCTCCACGCAAAATAATTGCCCAGCCTGCCAAAACTGGGTAAACAAAACTGGGTCCTCCACTCAAAATAATTGCCCGCCCCTGTACTAACATCACAGTCTTCACCTCAAAACATTTAGGTTTTATGGGGCTCTTTATAAACTCTTGTTAGAGGTGCATCCAGTCAGCCATATACCCTGTACGATATTCATCCAAGTATTGATTGCAATAATATTCAGCCAAATAGTGTCTAGACAGTTATTGGGACAATTTAACTGAGATCAAGGTTTATTTTAAAGCTGGCCAGAATGACAGAGGCTTTGAAGGTAGCTTAACAGGATTTGAAGATGACCAATTTTTTTCCTTTAAATTTTCACAATATTAAAGTTTTTTTATTTGATAAATGAAAATGTAACTATTTCATTGCTGAATGTCTCCAAATACATTCCTGCCAGCATGCTTTTCATGGTTAACAAAGCCATTTTTGATAAAATTAAAAGAATCAGACCTTTAAACACTGAATGTTTTTATTATTTCGAGGGATGTTTCTGAAGGAAACAGTGTTCCCAAGTAACCAGGTTATGGGAAGACCCCATTCCTAAGCCAGAGAGGTCCCGATTCAAACCTCAATAAGAGGAGATTCTGAAGAAGCAGAGAGCTAGGACATTTATATTTAACAAGATAGAAAAAAAAAAAAAACATTCAGAAAATAAATCTATACGAAACCAACAAAATCATTCAGAACTCATGGCCTGCATGCTTAATTAAGAATTAGCAGAGACATGGTTGCTGAAATGCCAAATTAGCAGTTTCTCAAATTATTTGCACAGTTATAGGCCTGTGTTTAAAATGAAATGATTCTCAGTTTAGGGCTGTGTGAAATGACTATGTCTCATTTCAATTTTAGATTCGGCTGTTTCGGAGGACAGTGATTCATTTCAGTGTTTCGGCTCACTCCTCTGTTTCAGTTCGGCCCAATCTGCTTCAGAGATTTGGATCAGCTGGGGGAGAGGCAGGGAGAGCCGGGGGGGAGGCAG